>NC_056728.1:1680326361-1680491361 GCF_019279795.1 Protopterus annectens | reverse complement strand
GCAGTCTCTATTTGATAAAATGATGAATTTTAAAAGTATTTCTGGTTTAATATTCAATGAAGAAAAAACTAAAATACTACCTATATATACACGAAAAAATATTCTCATTAGTGATTTTACTAAATATGTACCCAATTCAGGTCAGATAACTTATTTAGGTATAATACTATCTAAAGATATTAAATCTATTATATATAATAATTATAATACCTGTTTCTTAATATACAAAATCTTTTTAATACCTGGAATAATATGTTTTTTACTATGGAGGAGAGACTTACAATTATTAAAATGATAATATTCCCCAAGATTTTATACTTAATACAATCAATAATACTTCCACCTACAAAAATAATTATCAAGAAACTGAATACACTAATGTTAAATTTCCTATGGGCACCTAATAGACCTAGGATTGCATTAAAGAAACATACTAATAGCTGGTCTCAAGGGGTATTTCTTTTCCAGACTTTAATTTATATACTATCTCTTCTATTTTAAAAGTTATTACTTTATTAATAGATCAGTCATATGTCACAAAATGGAAAGATTATTGGGAGCTAATTAGTATGCACTTCATGAAAATCTCCTTAACACATAAAAATATGATTGTAAATAACTCCATGTTATGGTTACTAAAGGAATTTTGTACTTCACCTATTACACCTAAACATATGGTTTGTTACCCATTAAATATTATTATTAGCTATCGTAACTTTATATTCATGCACCCTAAGTATAGGGAATGGAATTTTATTGTATTCCCTATAATGTATACTCAGGGTATGCTTTTGTCATCTACTTCTGAAGGAACTCATTTAGCTATAGATAATGATCTAAAGTACTGGTATCAGTTGATATCTGATAATAAAGTTAAAAATCTAGATTTCTTAAAACAAGAATTTGATCTAAGAGAAACTTGCTAGTTAGAGGTTCAGACCTTTAGACAATATCTCATTAATAAAATAGATCTAATGTCTATAACAGTTAAAGAATCTATTCCAACACTGATTAATTACTTGATATTAAATTTACAACATAAAGTTTCTGATAAAGGTAAACTTTCATACATACATAAAATTATCAGACAAGAAACTTTTTACAGTGTAGATTCATACTGGAATTATTTCACTTCTATTAATGGGGACCCACCAAATCAACAAGATAAACAATATATATTGGAATCTGCTTATAGAACTACGTCTTCCATTGTCTGGAGACTTTATACATGGAAATTTCTACATAGATCTTTTTATACACCTTTGATGATGAATAAAATAAATAATAAAGATAATTTATGTAAGAGATGTAATGTAGAAATTAATGCTGACTGGGCTCATATGTTTTATGACTGTATAAAATTGAAAGAATACTGGAAGTCAATTAATGAACTTTGCAGGCTCTTTTACAGATAATTTCATTATTTCTAAATCTCTTATATTATTCAACACACCTGTACCTCAAAGTGTTAAAAGGTTAAGCTTCCCTTGTTATGGTCTATTCTAGCAGTGGCTAGGAAAATAATAACTAGAAATTGGATTTCAGATACATCTCCTTCATTCAATGAATTTAAAAATGTTATGAATATAGTGTGCCATATGGAAATAAACACAATTAGGACAAGAACAAATAGAAAAACATCTTATTATATTGTATGGGATAATTTACAAAATTTGTTAAAAAAATTTTAATTTCAATAGCATGGTATTTTAGTTTAATTGATCTGATTGTAGTGGATGTCTTTGTAAATACTTTAGTTGTTTTGTTGAATATTATAATAATACCTATTTTTAATTACTTGTATAAAATTGTTATGATATTTCTCTTATATGTTAAAACAATAAACCTGTTTTGAAAAAAAAAGACATAGTTCTCAACAAATCAGGAACAAATCTCAATAGACTTAGGAACAAATCCAGAAATAATCAGTGACAGTCAAGAACAATTTTAAAATATTAGTTCTACAAACTTAAGGCATTGACAGTGTGATGATAGGAGGTACTGTCAGCACAGCTATCTGGAATTTTGTAAATAATTATATGTCATTTGTGAATATCAAATGATTTATACAAGATGCTTGTGTTATAAATGTATTAGAACTTGTATGTCATGTGTATATCAAACTGATTTGTACAGATGTTTGTGCTGAAAAAGTATTTGTAAAGTGCTTGTGTTTGAAATGTATCCACAGTGTGCCCTACTGGAGAGAACAAAAATGTATATTCCCCATTGTAACTGTTTAAATGTATATGTTTTAACAGAGGAAACTGGAAGGTTAACCTCAGTGCAGCAAATTTTAAAATATATCTGAAATTAAATTTCTGTATCTGGAAATACTGTGTGTACCTGTTATCCTCCAAGTGAACATTCCTCATAAGTGCCAGTGGTAAAGATTGAGGCTCCTTGATTACTGGCCCAGAGGTGGGGCATCACAAACAGCATATGAAAATGTGAATTAATATACATTTTTGGGGTAAATGAAGTAAATAAATTTAATTATTGTCATTGTTTATTAAGTGTATTTCATCCTGGCATCTTATAGGTGCATAGCAGCAATATTTATAAAATGTGCCTAATGTACTATGCTTGTTAACTAATAAAGCCTTGATTGTAACAAATATGTTGCACTTATTTCTGGGAAGTTATGAGCATTTGAATCCTGATTAGGAAACACATAAGGGACCAAGCATGTTAATGGTGTAATGGCGGACTATGAAAACACTCTGAAGCAAGGAATTTTGTGGGTAGCATACTTCATAACAAAAGCTACCATTGCAGCATCTAGTATGGTATACATTCACCTCTGCAGCCTGTTCAACATATAATGATAACTGTCTCCTTGTAACACTATCAGTCTGTCTTTCCATAGTCTGATGAAGCAATAGTGCAGACTAATGTGGCCTAAGGCAAAACTTGTAACTTTTTCCTTAAGAAGTGAATTGCCATTTAGTGTTAGTTATGACTGCTCCTTAGTAACATGCACTATGCAAGTAGTGCTGAGGACAATTAATGATGACACAGAAAGGGGGGGGTGAACTGAGGGATAAGAATAGAGACATAGTAAGAGCTTTGTTTATTGGTGATTTCTGGTGTTTTACTCTTAGGCTTGTAAGTATAATAATTCTGTCATGATCTGTATAATAATGTGTTCCTAATATGGAGCAAGCAGGGTTAAAAGAGTAGAAACATGATTTAGACATATACATGATAATATTGGGTTAATAACATATGTAGCTAACAGTTACACACGCAATATTGCTATGAAATAACTTTAAGTAATGTTTAACATACTTCTGAATTCGAAGTCTTCACACTATGCAAAAATCAGTTTACTAACCTAAGCATTATCTCAGCACACCACATAGGAACTTATACTTTGCAAAGTTAAAAATCACATATTTGAAGGGACAGTAACAAAATAATGAAGCAAGGGAGAATGTAGGTATCAGGTTTCATCAGTGTAATGACAATTTTAATATCATACAAGATGTGCATTGCATCCAGCAGCCTAATAAATATGTTATAGTAACTGTATGACAATAGGGATATCGGTCTGTATTCTATAGTACAATGGGGCTAAGCACATTTATGCAATGATATCACCGTAGGGTAGTCAGCAATAAAAATTCACCAATTTTTGGCATAGGATGTAAAACAAACAAGAAATTCCCCTGCACGTCAGGAACTGCACGGCTTAAAAGTGAATATCTCCAAATACAAAAAACAAGCCAGCAGCAAGCAGATAGTGTCAAAAGAACAGTTTAATGAAAACTGCCCCAACAACCTAATGGCATCAAAAACATACCGGTTTCGGCAATGGTTAGAAACCTAGCCTTCTTCAGTGTAAAACAAGAAGCCAAAATAGGAATGCTGTATTTAAACAGATGAAACCATGCTGATTGGTTACAAAATGATAAGCATGTGCTGATACTCAAATATCATAAAGTAACACATAGTTTTTGTGGACATGAATACATTCAAAAATAAATTCTAAAATAAATCATTAAAGGGCTTAAGTACATACTGATCTAAATGGTTATCTTTATCTATATTTAGATAACATATATACAAATTTAATTTGCTAGATGTGAAACACCAATTATACATAAGTCAATGTTGAACAAAATATGCATGTGTACAAAATGCATAATAAATCAGAATACATACTACAATATTGGCATAAGTTAATCCAATATATATATAAAAAATATATGTGTGTATTCTGAAAATGGGAATACCATATGTTCCACACAACATGTAATATATATTCAATTTATAAACAATCATTTAACCCAGGGCTAAATAATGCTCCTAGTTCGTGATCCATTTCTTTTCTTTAAGATTAAGTTTCTTATGCCAACCACTCTTAATGGTTCTATCACCAATGATTTTATCAATAATAGTGAAATGAAATTTGGCAGTACTGTGTATTAGAGTGTGTTTATATAATGCATTAGTAGTTTTATGGCATCTAATGTCACTGAGATGCTCTGAGATACGTAGTTTGACTGGTCTTGATGTCTGTCCTACATAAAATGAATGGCAAGTGCAACATGCCAAATAAACAGCCCAATCTGTGTTACAATTTGCAAAAAATCTAATGTCAAAAACAGTATTGGTATTCCTACTGGTAAACTCCTTAGTTTTCAACATATGCTTACAATTGACACAGTGGCCACATGGAAAAGAGCCAATAAGCCTGTCACCTAAAATTGTGGTTTGATATACTTGTGGTAAAGTGGACTCATGGTGATGTTTGTAATGATTGAAGTGACCAGCCAAATTCTTTCCTTTACGAAAAGAAAAAAGGCACTTATCAGGAATAATATTTTTAATCTTAACATCAGCCTCCAAAATGTTCCAGTTGTCCCTAATAATCTTAATAAAGTTGTTTGTGTTTCTACCAAATGTTGTAGTGAGTCTGAGTATGTTTGTCTTAATATGTTTCTTTTTATATGTTAATAAATTCGGTCTATGTAGACCCCTAGCATAATTCTGAGCCATGGTCACATAACCTGAACAATAGCCACGCTCAATGAATCTGTGATGCAAATCCTGAGCATGATTGACATAAGTAGTGTTCTCAGAACAATTACGCCTGATCCTAATAAATTGCGATTTAGGGATGTTCTTTGCTATATGTTTTGGATGAAAGCTGGATGCGTGGAGAATCGTATTATATTGGGGGAATTTTCTATGGGTTTCAGTTGTCAAGGTGTTGTCATTATTCCTAGTTACCAAAACATCCAAAAATGTAATGGCTTCCCGATCATAAGTAATAGTAAATTGTATTCCCCATATATTATCATTCAGGTATTCAATAAATTCCTGAAGATATAGAATGTCCGATCTCCACACCATCCAGCAATCATCCAAATATCTGCGCCAAATATCTATTTCCGGCAAGAACAGATTATGAGTGTCATCATAAATCATAATCTGTTCAATATAAGCCATAAACAGATCAGCGTAAATTGGGGCAAAAGATGCCCCCATAGCTGTACCTCTTGTCTGAAGATAACATTCCTGATTGTAGAAGAAAACATTCTTAGTCAAAACATGCTCAGTTAGATTCAACAAGAGAGTATTGAAACCAGGTTGATATAATTTAGATTCATTGAGCCAAAATTCAATTGCATCAAGTCCGCCCCAATGTGGAATATTAGTGTAAAGTGAACTTACGTCCAAGGTACATAGTAACCATTCTTTATCCAATTGCATATCATTTACAATACTCAAAAATTGAGTGGTATCCTGTATTCGTGATCTTATATATGGTAGCAATGGCTTTAAATGCATCGTTAGGAATTCAGAAAGAGGTTCTGTTATCGACCCCATGCCTGATACAATCGGCCTTCCAGGTGGATGTAAGAGATCCTTATGTATTTTGGGTAGAAAATAAATATATTGTCTAGTAGGATCAGTAATTGTTAACTGATAACGTGTTTTTTTGTCAATAATACCATTTTCAACAGCAGAGTTCAAAAAGTCATCAATGTCCTTTTTGAAAACCAAGGTGGGGTCCAGTGGCATTTTAGTATAATATTTGACATCATTCAATTGTCTATGTGCTTCAATGTCATAAGCACACCAATCTAACACTACCACTGCCCCTCCTTTATCTGCGTTGATAATAACTAGTTCTTTATTGTTAACAAGTTCCTCTAGACAAGATTTTTCACCATCAGTGATGTTATTAGGCATAGGTCTCTCATAGTTATGCTTAAAATGTAACTCACTAAGTACACTTCTCAAAAAAAGGTTAACAGCTGGATGCATAGGAGGAGTGAAATTAGAAGCATGATATTTAAAACCTTCCTGTTGTGAATGTGTAGTGTCACCTTGTTCCTGAAAAAATAATTTTAAATTAATAAGCCTACAAAATGAAAATAGGTCATTAGTAAATGAATCTTCTGGAACAAAAAAACCGGGAATAAAGGATAAACCTTTATTTAGTAGAGATATCTGTTCATCTGATAGAATAGTGCTAGAAATATTACATACATTATTTATTTTTTGGTCAGTATCTCCAACAGATTCTGCAGACTGGTAACTTTTTCGGTGCTTCCTGCCCCCCCTCCTCCTCCTACCCCTGTATTCCCTAAAGGGGATACATAGTTTTTACGTTTGGGAGTGGGGGAATCCATGGTGGACTGTGTGTCAGTATCTGTACCAGACGAAGTCTCCAAATCAGTGGACTCTGTATTATTACTATGCCCTTTTAATATGGAACGTGGACGTTTCCTTTTAGATTTAGAGACTTGCTTCTTAGCAATCTGTCCTTCTTGGAATCGGACATGTCTGACAGTCTTAAACGGTTGTCCCTTATCATAGTCAGAAATGTCACGAGAAAACTTTTTAAGTTTTCTATCCTTTAAAATAGTATCAAAACTCAACAGTTCAGTACTCAGTTTTGATAGTAAAGCCGGGAAAAAAGTTTCATTTTGGTAATGATTGCATTCCTCAATCAAATTCAAAACTAAGGTAGTTTCACTCTCAATAATTCTAGTATAATGTTCAGATAAAGCTTTTACAAACTTCATCGAGCATTCTTGTTGTATAAGATTCCATTCCGAGAGTAAACTATCATCAGGACTTGCCACCAAGGGCTGTATTTTCACTCTGAGACCCCTAGGGCAAATGCCCTTAACCAAATATGCTTTT
This sequence comes from Protopterus annectens, assembly GCF_019279795.1. Taxonomy (NCBI): domain Eukaryota; kingdom Metazoa; phylum Chordata; order Ceratodontiformes; family Protopteridae; genus Protopterus; species Protopterus annectens. Next base: position 1,680,484,197 of record NC_056728.1, on the reverse strand, counting down.
AATAGTTTGTGGTGCCAAACACTAGATCTCAAGGCCTTCATATTTTTGTTAAGTGCGGCAAATTGTTGTTCACATTTCTGTTCGGGTTTTAAAGAGATTATGTCTCCTTGGGCAGTAGTATCATTTCCAATGCCAAATGCTGCAATATCATCTTTATCTGATGATAAATCCAAAAGAAGCTTTTGGAGATCCATATTGTCACCCAAATTGTTCTTATATAGAACCACGGCCTGTATATCAAAATCAAATAATCAAACAATAGTCAGACAATAATGGCTCAACACCATAAATCTGAAAATTAGTTGGTTGTAGCCACGTCTAATACAGGTCAATAATGGTATTTATATAATAATATGTATGTGAATAGTCAAAGGTCAAATGCTTGGCCCACAAATAGCATTTGTTTGTTGATATTAAAAAATATATAAAGATAGTCCCAGAAGTGAAAATATATAACTGGAATACATTGATCAACCTAGAATCAATGGAGTGAAAATAATAATAGAATATTATTATGTATCTAAATATTCTGGAGTTATTCAAATGTTATCAACCATATCATGGACAGATACTGACTTAGTCCTGCAATCACATGTAAATTATTGACTTATACTATGTGAACTAAGTCATATAGGCACCAAAAATTTTTACTGTGTAAAGTTATAAAAACTGAGTTGCTTATTACAAAACTAGAAAGCAACATGGATCTATCATATCTGTAATGTACTGTCAGAAAGATAGTTATAAACAAACAAGATTATTTCAAGAATTTGTTGACATTAGCCCTTAGTAAATGTGTAAAACTAGCACAAATTAGAGTGTAAGTATTTACAAAATTTGAAAAAACAGGAGCTTAATATGGCAAATCATGGACATAAGCCTTACATTACTGTACTACAAAAGGTACTGTTATTGTCCCAATCATATAAAGTCAATCATAAACTATTACTGACTGAGTATAACAATTGCAATTTGTTTATACTAAAGTTAGATTGGTCCTAATATTCAAAAAGTCAAAAACCTAACCTAAACAATAACCCTGTATTAGCATGATGTTATCCCTATGAAAAATGATCAAAGGTAATTCACAGCCCCTGTATACAATAATGTTTATCAGCCAATGTAACAATCATATATTAATATATGCTAGAAGTCAGTCCAAGGACGGAAAAAATAAGTTCCGCCTACCAAAGAATGTATATAAATTATTAACATAGAGTTTGTTCACATTAGCCCTTAGTAAATGTGTAAAAATAGCACAAATTACAATGTAAGTATTTGCCAGATTTGAAAAAAAGGAGCTTAATGTGGCAAAAACATGAACATAAGCCCTACATTACTGTACTTAAAAAGTACTGTTATTATCACAATCGTATAAAGTCAATCATAGACTGTTACTGACTGAGTATAGCAATTGCAATTTACTTATATTAAAGTTAGATTGATGATAATATACAAAAAATCAAAAACCTAACCTGAACAATACCCATATATAAACATAAAGTTATGCCCATGAAAAGTGATCAAAGGTAATTCACAGCCCCTGCATACAATAATGTTTATCAGCCAATGTAACAATCATATATTAGTATATGCTAGAAGTCAGTCCAAGGACGGAAAAAATAAATTCCGCCTATCAAAAAATGTATATGAATTATTGACATAAAATACCATATGTCAATATGTCCCATCAAATATCCTCAGGAACAAAAGATGAATCATATATCTCCAACAGTTCTGTCACAATTCCAGAGTTTGCTGAAAGATTGTTTAAACCCTGTTCCAATGTCATCCACAAATAGCAAGCCAAAAGATAAAAAATGGCTGCTATAAAGGTTTAGATATATCAGTTATTATGAGGTGTTGCTGAAATTCTCCAACCGTTGATAATCCAAACACTACAACACATACAGTCCACATGAATACAAAATGGCCATGTTGAAAAATAAGGCCCTACCTATATGTCCAGCCGTTGTTAGTTGGAAAAGTATTCATTACGATCACTAGTTTCAGATGAAATCATAAATTCACTCAATTTGTATATTGATCCACTTGCCCGAAGGGCTACAACAGCAGTAATGTCCCACGTACTTCAAACATAAAATACATTACAACCCTAAGGAAATAATATAGTTGCAAATATATAAACTAAACATATAGTCCCAGATGATATGGCCCAGTTCACGATGGTTTCCCCAAAAAGAGCAGAAGAATCGTATTGCAAGTAAAGTGCTCCCCTGCACGTACAGTTCTCAGCGACTAACACCAAACACTTAGTTCTCCAAAACGTCGTGAAACCATATAATGCACTACTCACTTGTGATGTCCACAACATGAATACTAATCGCCATAGATTAGAAAAAATAGTTGTTCGATTCCCCTGGCTCCAATGATATAAGCCGTGTAGTCAAAACAACCCTGAACGGAATCACAATTCACCCGGTCCGTATACTCATGATACACACACTCTAAAATGTACACAGGCCACGCCAAAGATGATATCCATCACGTTAAATGTGGTGCAAATAAAGATAGTCCAATCTTCATACGACAGTGAGTTGTAAAAAAGCAGTATGTACAAAAACACATTCAAGAATAGAATGTGAAGCAACCCAAATGATACGAACTCAAGTCCAAAAAAACTGTAACCAACCGCATGGTCACAGATACAACGACACAGTCCACCATGGTTTTCCCCCAGCAGGAGCAGAAAGGAAGTGCAACAAACAAGAAATTCCCCTGCACGTCAGGAACTGCACGGCTTAAAAGTGAATATCTCCAAATACAAAAAACAAGCCAGCAGCAAGCAGATAGTGTCAAAAGAACAGTTTAATGAAAACTGCCCCAACAACCTAATGGCATCAAAACATACAATGGTTAGAAACCTAGCCTTCTTCAGTGTAAAACAAGAAGCCAAAATAGGAATGCTGTATTTAAACAGATGAAACCATGCTGATTGGTTACAAAATGATAAGCATGTGCTGATACTCAAATATCATAAAGTAACACATAGTTTTTGTGGACATGAGTACATTCAAAAATAAATTCTAAAATAAATCATTAAAGGGCTTAAGTACATACTGATCTAAATGGTTATCTTTATCTATATTTAGATAACATATATACAAATTTAATTTGCTAGATGTGAAACACCAATTATACATAAGTCAAGATTCATTTACTAATGACCTATTTTCATTTTGTAGGCTTATTAATTTAAAATTATTTTTTCAGGAACAAGGTGACACTACACATTCACAACAGGAAGGTTTTAAATATCATGCTTCTAATTTCACTCCTCCTATGCATCCAGCTGTTAACCTTTTTTTGAGAAGTGTACTTAGTGAGTTACATTTTAAGCATAACTATGAGAGACCTATGCCTAATAACATCACTGATGGTGAAAAATCTTGTCTAGAGGAACTTGTTAACAATAAAGAACTAGTTATTATCAACGCAGATAAAGGAGGGGCAGTGGTAGTGTTAGATTGGTGTGCTTATGACATTGAAGCACATAGACAATTGAATGATGTCAAATATTATACTAAAATGCCACTGGACCCCACCTTGGTTTTCAAAAAGGACATTGATGACTTTTTGAACTCTGCTGTTGAAAATGGTATTATTGACAAAAAAACACGTTATCACTTAACAATTACTGATCCTACTAGACAATATATTTATTTTCTACCCAAAATACATAAGGATCTCTCACATCCACCTGGAAGGCCGATTGTATCAGGCATGGGGTCGATAACAGAACCTCTTTCTGAATTCCTAACGATGCATTTAAAGCCATTGCTACCATATATAAGATCACGAATACAGGATACCACTCAATTTTTGAGTATTGTAAATGATATGCAATTGGATAAAGAATGGTTACTATGTACCTTGGACGTAAGTTCACTTTACACTAATATTCCACATTGGGGCGGACTTGATGCAATTGAATTTTGGCTCAATGAATCTAAATTATATCAACCTGGTTTCAATACTCTCTTGTTGAATCTAACTGAGCATGTTTTGACAAAGAATGTTTTTTTCTACAATCAGGAATGTTATCTTCAGACAAGAGGTACAGCTATGGGGGCATCTTTTGCCCCAATTTACGCTGATCTGTTTATGGCTTATATTGAACAGATTATGATTTACGATGACACTCATAATCTGTTCTTGCCGGAAATAGATATCTGGCGCAGATATTTGGATGATTGCTGGATGGTGTGGAGATCGGACATTCTATATCTTCAGGAATTTATGGAATACCTGAATGATAATATATGGGGAATAGAATTTACTATTACTTATGATCGGGAAGCCATTACATTTTTGGATGTTTTGGTAACTAGGAATAATGACAACACCTTGACAACTGAAACCCATAGAAAATTCCCCCAATATAATACGATTCTCCACGCATCCAGCTTTCATCCAAAACATATAGCAAAGAACATTCCTAAATCGCAATTTATTAGGATCAGGCGTAATTGTTCTGAGAACACTACTTATGTCAATCATGCTCAGGATTTGCATCACAGATTCATTGAGCGTGGCTATTGTTCAGGTTATGTGACCATGGCTCAGAATTATGCTAGGGGTCTACATAGACCGAATTTATTAACATATAAAAAGAAACATATTAAGACAAACATACTCAGACTCACTACAACATTTGGTAGAAACACAAACAACTTTATTAAGATTATTAGGGACAACTGGAACATTTTGGAGGCTGATGTTAAGATTAAAAATATTATTCCTGATAAGTGCCTTTTTTCTTTTCGTAAAGGAAAGAATTTGGCTGGTCACTTCAATCATTACAAACATCACCATGAGTCCACTTTACCACAAGTATATCAAACCACAATTTTAGGTGACAGGCTTATTGGCTCTTTTCCATGTGGCCACTGTGTCAATTGTAAGCATATGTTGAAAACTAAGGAGTTTACCAGTAGGAATACCAATACTGTTTTTGACATTAGATTTTTTGCAAATTGTAACACAGATTGGGCTGTTTATTTGGCATGTTGCACTTGCCATTCATTTTATGTAGGACAGACATCAAGACCAGTCAAACTACGTATCTCAGAGCATCTCAGTGACATTAGATGCCATAAAACTACTAATGCATTATATAAACACACTCTAATACACAGTACTGCCAAATTTCATTTCACTATTATTGATAAAATCATTGGTGATAGAACCATTAAGAGTGGTTGGCATAAGAAACTTAATCTTAAAGAAAAGAAATGGATCACGAAACTAGGAGCATTATTTAGCCCTGGGTTAAATGATTGTTTATAAATTGAATATATATTATATGTTGTGTGGAACATATGGTATTCCCATTTTCAGAATACACACATATATATTTTTCATATACATATTGGATTAACTTATGCCAATATTGTAGTATGTATTCTGATTTATTATGCATTTTGTACACATGCATATTTTGTTCAACATTGACTTATGTATAATTGGTGTTTCACATCTAGCAAATTAAATTTGTATATATGTTATCTAAATATAGATAAAGATAACCATTTAGATCAGTATGTACTTAAGCCCTTTAATGATTTATTTTAGAATTTATTTTTGAATGTATTCATGTCCACAAAAACTATGTGTTACTTTATGATATTTGAGTATCAGCACATGCTTATCATTTTGTAACCAATCAGCATGGTTTCATCTGTTTAAATACAGCATTCCTATTTTGGCTTCTTGTTTTACACTGAAGAAGGCTAGGTTTCTAACCATTGCCGAAACCGGTATGTTTTTGATGCCATTAGGTTGTTGGGGCAGTTTTCATTAAACTGTTCTTTTGACACTATCTGCTTGCTGCTGGCTTGTTTTTTGTATTTATAGGATGTAAAACACCATTTACCATCACTCAGAATTGGTGCACAATACCAAGCCTCATACAAATGCTAAGGACAAAAATTTAAGTGATTTTTTACAGGCCATCTCTGGCTATGTGTATTGTGTGTGATTCTATTTTTTACTAGATTAAATATGTGAAAAAGGGGCTGATAGGACAGTGGTAAAATGGTGGGGGGCAAACAATGGGTAGAACACAGGGAGAAGACCAAAGGAATGTGCAAACTGATGATGGGAGAGCACCATAGCTATTCACTTCTTCACAGGATAAATCTATACAGGTAACAAGTATTTGATGAATTTGAGTGTCACCACATCAGGGCTGGGTAACAACGGAATAATATTGTATGGCCAGTTGGACCAAATAATACATAGGGAAAGTGGAGAACTATGCAAGGGATATATATGTATATATATATATATATATATATATATATATATATATATTTTTTTTTTTTTTTTTTCTTGTGGGATAGGTGCCCATTTTTTTAAAGAGAAAACTGTTGGGGAAGGTTTTTTAGAAATAAGAGGATAAGGTAGGTCTGGTAGGTTAAGTAGCAGGCACAGACAATAGACATACAAGACAGACAAGACAGGAATGGTGATGGACACAAAAGGTGTTGGACATCATGACTGGGGATAGGTTGTGGACATTGGGGACACATTTGTGTTCAGCAAGAGCACAGTGAAAATAAAGTTCTCAGCCTCAGAACTTTCACTACTGTCTCCTGTCACAGACTCCTGGGTCAGTCCTGGATGGGGGCATCGACTTTATAATTCGATGCAAAACCTTTTCTACTGTGCCAGTTAAGGAACCAAGGCCAGTCTCCATGATGTCCTGCAGCTCTGTCAACTCCTGATGGGTGACAAAATCATTGCCTCCAGTACTGTTCCTGGCAGGTATCACTGCACAGGTAGCTGAGGCAGAGATACCTGGCACAGATGGAGCAGACAATGCACAAGTCATGTAGTCAACACTGATAGGTTGTAACACATATGTGCTGGGTGTCTCTACTGCCTGTGGTGGTTCTTCCTCAGACATCTGTGGAGGTATATCTGGCCAATGCCCAGTGGTTAGTCTAGCTCCCTGTGCTGATCATCATTTGTATTGCAGCAGCAACAATGTTTACACATAGAATCAAAAAAAGAGAGAGAAATAGAGAGGGCTGGGAAGAGAAAACATACATAATAACATTACTGCCATGTCAGATTAATTTTTCAAAATATAAGCAAATATCCCACATGCATATATTAACTATTGCCACATCAAGATATGATGTGAAAGCATTAATGTGTCATAAAATACATCAATCTCAGTGGTATTATGAATAATAATGAAACAGGTGACTATGGCATATCAGATATATAGAGACCAAGTAAATACATCCAGTTACAAAAATGGAATGTTTAGTGTTATTAAATAGTGCAGTAAATAATTTTTACACACTATCCTGTAATAAAAACTACCTGCTGTTGCAGGGAATTGAACTCCCAGACAGCTAAGTCGATTTACTCATTGCATAATGAAATGATCAAGGGCTACAACAGCAGGCATGTATGCTTGATATAAAGTATGTCTACTCATTTGTGTATGTTTTAAACTCATACGGACTGATGCCCTGAAGTTTATAAGTTCATAGGAAGTTACTAGGCTAATGGCCCTAGAGCCCTTACAGGCCTAGCCATATTTGCACAGAGTTGTCCCAATTGTCAGGGGTGGGGTGAGTAAAATTTGCAGAAGTAAGGGTCTATGGTAGTTAATACTGACTTCCTCTGTCCAGGAGGGACACAGGCACCACTGCAGCAGTGAATTTGCAGTCACCCATCCACTGATCTAGGTTACATTTGAAAAGGGTCGGGGGGGGGGCTTTGTTTCACATGAATTGAAAGCTTGCCCCAGAGAAGTGTCAGTCTCTGGGAGATGTATCTATCTCTTCAACATGGCCTGTTCATATCAGAGGCTTGATTAAGATCCCTGATCCTCCTGCAGTTTGATTTATGAATGTGTAGCATTTCCATCAGGGCTGGGTCAGAGACTGCCTGTAACCCAGGCACTGGTCACCTCTTAGCAACCTGTAGGAGACAGAATACAGTGACAGGGCTTTTAGTCTTTCTGCATAATGCTTGTTTTGTGTACCCTGTAATTTCTTGATGAGAAACCTCTCTGGTCTCTCTAATTGTTGCAGATGTCTGATGAGGTACATGCCAAAGGGAGCATTGTACTCAATTATTGTTTGGCTAAGGGCCTAGTATAGTGGAATTATAACATCCTTAGATCTAGATGTGATGCCTTTACTTCTAAGATGTGCCACATAGAAGGATTTCTTTACTACTGTGCATACGTGGTGGTCAATGTTCAGATTGCTATCAGCCTGAGTACCCAAATCACATAACACTAGGTCTAACCTTAGGAAGGTGCTATCTATAATGTAATTAGAAGGGATATCAGCTTTCCCAAAGAGAATAATAATGCAGTTTTTTGGCATTTAGCTTTAATTTGTGGCTTTGGCACCAATCATTTGTCTACGTTAATCCTATCTGCAGTATGTTAACATCATTGAATTTGCAATCTTCAGCAAACTTGGTGAGCCACAGGCTGTCTAAGTTAGCCTGGACTTCTGAGAAATAAATTCCAAATAGTAAGGGGCCCAGTATAAAACCCCATGGTATGCCACTTGGTGACTGGTCTTTTGCTAGAGGTTAAGTCACGCACTCTGACAGCATGTGTCCTGTCAGTGAGCCAGTTGGCTACCCATCTGGTAATGTAGGAGTTAATTCCCAGTTGGGAGAGTTTATCTATAATACCTGAGTGGGGAACTTGACCAAATGCCTTGGCTAGGTTAAGATAGGTAGTATGCACCGTCTTTCCCTCATCCAGGGCCTTGGTGACTTTCTTGAAAAAGTCAACCATGTCTAACAGGCATGATCTACCTTTAACAAATCCAAACTGGGCTGACACCAGAGTTTGGAGATTACCTGAGCCCTTGTTAATTAGGTCCATAATGCTTATTTTAATGGCCTTGCAGATGAGGCTTGTTAAATTTATGGGCACATAATTCCCAGGGTCAGTTGATGGTCTCCCTTTATGCAGTGTGTTTATTGTTGCTGTCCTCCATTCCACCAGAGCATAGTTCACAGGCTGTGGTTAAACAGGGATCCAAGTGGGTCTGCTAGGTCATGTTTTAAGTTGTTTAAAAGTCAACCTGGGATATTGTCTAATCTCATTGATGCCATGTTTTTGGTCTTGAAGATCACAGAGATAACCTGCTCTCTTGAGATAATAGGCTGATGAATAGTAGCAGGTATACTTTGGAGGATGGCTGAAGGGGACAGGAGGGTGAAGTTTGCTCCAAATCTGTCAGCTAGTAGGTTGCCTATTACCTCCAACTGAGTATGGGTGGTGCCATCCACAACCAGTTCAGTGCATAGCTTGGTATTCCATTTAGATTTCAGATGTAGTTAAAGAATGCCTTGTGATTATCCTTAGCTAGGGAGGCTATTTTTGCTTCATAATTTTCTTTGGAGGATTTGACAAGATATCTAATTTGTTTATTTAAGCTAGAGAGGAATTTCTTCCTCTGCTAATCCAGTTCCCTCTTGTTTACACATTAGTTTCTTTCTCTTGTTGTATAGCCTGTTTATACTAGGGGTCCACCAGGTTGGCTTGTTTTATTGGCTTTTAATCTAGTCAGGTGCAGCCGATTCTATACAACTTCTTAAGTGGCTATACAGGGCATTGCTATACACCTCTGCATAGGAGGCCATGTTATCTGCATTTGATGGGGCTTTGAAACTGCTTATACTATCACTTCATAGAAAGTAATTTGTCTTTGAAAAAGTCTTAAGCATTTTTGAGCTTAATGGGATATCTGGTCTTATAATTACATCAAATGAGACTAATTTATGGACCAATCTTACAGGGGAGGACATCACATGGTGGGGAGGATGCTTTCCCATATTAGTGAGTAATATGTCCAGAACATTTGAGCCTCTTGTGGGTGTGCTGGCTAGATATTCCAGAGCGTTTGCATGGCCAAATTCCAAGAACCTCTGAGCCAGCATATTTGTGGTCATGTATGTTTCCCAGTCGATGGTAGGATAATTAAAATCATCCATGAGTAAGGTGATAGGCTGTATTGCAAGTGACTCCAGTAAATCCAGGTATGCGGCATGCTTTTCCTATTTCATGGTGGGGGACCTGTAGCTAGCTATAATGTGGTAGGGGGCTTTGCCTATAGTTAACTGGACATGGAGTAGCTCCAGACAGTCATTCCGTTTGACATGTCTCGAGGAGTAATTATCCTTAATGAAGATGGATACGCCTCCGCATTTGGTTCTTTCATGCTCAGTTTGTGGATGGGGTGCTTTCTGCTCCTTTGGACCATGTCTCGGTGACTGCACAGATGTCAGTATCTTCCACAATGAGGAGTGCTACCAGGGAGTGCACGTTCTTGTTTAGATTCATAGCATTAAGCAGCAGTACCTTGAGTTTATCTAGAGAGGATTTTGTTATGTTGGGAGGTTGGTTATTTTGACACTGCCTGAAAAAGACACAATAGGGGTGACTAATACCTTTGCCAGTATCTGAAAGCCTAAAGGAGACATGTGCAGACCATCTGTGGAAAAGCAGCTTGGCCTGTCAACCATGTATGCATTCCATCTCAGGTCTCAAACTACCTCCTTACTAACAACCTCCTTTCCAATACTCAGCATGGCTTCCGACCAAACCATAGCACCACCACTGTCTTACTCTCCTTTACTAACACTATCCTTCAGCATAAAAACAATGGCTATCTCTCCTCTGCTACTTTCCTAGACCTATCTAAAGCATTCAACACATGGTCCCACACAAACAACTCATCTCTGTCCTCAATAACCTATCCTTCTCTCAATCAGTCACCAACTGGTTTCAGAGTTAACTGTCTGACCACCAACAATCCATTGTATGGCAGAATGACATATCTCCCCAATTACCTGTCTCTATAGGGGTTTTACAAGGATCCATCCTTGGACCCCTACTCTTCTCTATTTTCACCAATAATCTAGCCTCTGCCACCAAACATGGCACATTCATACAATACGCAGATGACTCAACCATCATCTGTTCAGCCCAGTCCCTATCCAAACTGCAAAAAGTCACACAGGAAGCCATTTCCTCTGTGGAAACTTGGTTATCCAATGCCCAATTAATACTCAACCCAAACAAAACAAAACTACTCATCTTCCAACCCACCAAACATACTCAAAACAACTCTCACTTTAACATCACAGCAAAAGACGACACCACTATACACCCAACAGAACACACCAAACTGCTAGGAGTGGAAATAGACAATAAACTAAAATTTGACATTCACATATCCATGACCATAAAAAAAGTCCACAAAAAAACTAGGAACATTATACAGAAATAAGTAACTTCTCACCAAAGCAGCAAATATTTCAGTAGCAAATTCCCACCTTATCTCCACCCTACTTTATGCCTCTCCAATATATACCAACCTAAGGCAATGCGATCTAAACAAGCTCGAGACCTGCTACAACAAAATCGCCAAATTCGCCACAGGGCCATCCTACCTAGTTACCACTGTCTCTCACTTGCTGAACTGGGCTGGCTTGAACTCCCTCATCTCCTTCAATGGTATCAACTCACACTCACCCACAAACTAGTAAACCATCCACTAAAAGTCCCATCCCTTCAGAATCTACTCCAACCCTATCGCACCACCAGACCACTAAGATCCAGCAACAAAAATCACTTTACAGGTCAGTAAAGCTAATAACTCTGCTGGAGAAGCACTATTCTCTTGCACCATAGCCAAATCATAGAACTCCCTCCCACCCACAATTACCTCTGTACCATCATGCACCCACTTCAAAACTTTACTAAAAGCACACCTAAAAACATCCTGGCTATGCCCTTGCAACTCCCCTCTAATATCACCCACCCCATCCACTCACTACCTTTCTTTCCACCCCACTAACTACCTTGATTATAGCAAACTTGGATGCTCATAAGCCTAACTACTTATTATACAACAGGAACTTCTTATTGTAACAATTGTTAATGTCTGTTATGTACTTTGCAGATGATAAAGATTCTAGTTGTCTACTACTGTACTACGTTCTTCATCTGTAACTATGTTTGTATTTGTTAATTGCTATGTTGATCAAATTGTTAATTGCTATGTAAATTCAATGTAATTACTGTCTGTATATTTTAACTGTGGAGCTTTTCTCCCCGGGCCTCTGCTGAAAATGGACCTACATCCAGTCGGACACTCTCAGTCAACAAATGTAAATAAAATAAATAAAATAAAAATAAAATGTCTTCCCAGGTTGATAGATATTGGATTCCCTTGGACTGACATCAGAAGCTAAGCCAATTTTTTAAAGTCAATCATTTTTTGTTTGCATTGTGGCATCACCCTTGGAGAATGTAAAATGCTGCTTAAGACTGGGCTTATACATGCCTGTGACACATAATTTGAGAGGTTAGTCATGAATCTCTTCATATAGTCCAGTGAGGTACACCTCAAGTCATTCACTCAACCATGTACTATGACAAAGTCATACCAGTACTTGTGGTTGACTGGCTTGACGGATCCTGGCACCTAACAGGCAGCTAACCATAACACACTCCTTATCCAGCCTGGTGAGGGGAACATCTGTGTGTCTCACAATGGAGTCACCTATGACTGATACATTAGGCTTTGTGGGGTTGCACCTTATGGGCTTATTTGTTGAGACACTGGTGTGTGTGTTATTAGGTGTTGTTGTTTTTTGCATTGTTATGTGTGCAAGTGGTTTACGTTTGGGAGGCCTCTGATCTTTTTCAAGTTACTAGTGAGTACTTCCTCATATGTGGGTTTCTGTGTCATGTCTTTATTTAGTGTGGGAAGTGTGTGTGTGCTGACAAGCTGTTTGGCATTTGACTTCCCTTATGTGTGGGCCTTGCCTCCAATTTCATGGTGTAACACTATCTCTCACGTAAAGTATTTGGTTGTTTCAGGAGTAAGTGGTTGTCAGTATGTATGAGACGATTGCTACATTTCCTTAGGATGCCCATGTCCATCAGGCTAGCTAGAGAGATAATGGGAAACTGCTCATCCATGATAGCTGGTTCTTACTGTTTGTTTTATTAGGGAAGAGAATGGGTTAATTTGACAGGACTGTGCCCGTAGCACTGAGACTACAAGAGGGGCCTATACTTTGTGTAGGCTAAGGTTGATCAATAAGGCAATGGTGCATAGAGTTTAACTGAATTGCTTCTAGAGCAGCAGAAATGCTTGGAAGGTTTCATTGTCAGCTGTTTAGGGAAAACCTGAGCTTCTAGGCTTGTGTATCTGTACAGGGGATTGCTAACTACCGCTATGCATGAACAGCAGAACTGCACAAATGCAAGGCTTAAATATGAGCAAATAGAAACATGTTTTTAGCTGACTACCAATTAGGAAAACACAATAAGTCTTCCACTAGCAATCCCCAACTCAAACAGGTTAGATCAGCACAATACTGAACAAGGGTGCAGGAAAAATACCTTCTTAATTTAGAATAGCTGGTTTGGAGCCCAAGTGTAACAAGACCACACAAACTACATAAAACAGCCCTATAACTAACAGATACAATGTAATGCAGTGCAATTAACTACATAAAGCAGCAGAAGACAGTATAGTTTTTTTTATTTTTATTTTTATTTATTTATTTATTGTTATATAGTGTGAACATAACACCAAATAGCTGAAGAAACTGTTAAAGTACAGTCACAGTATATAAGATATATGCAAATAATATTTATGTTTGTCTTTTCAGTAGTGATTGCTTCAGGTGAAAGCAGATTCTCAGCAATCAGCAGCAAAGTTGTCAAATGACGTGCAGCTCTGAGTATCTATCCCAAAGCCTATGCAGATGTAGCATGATCTTGCATGCATTCATACCTGATCCATACTCATTCCTGATATGCCTCCTTGTTCCTAGCAATGTCCTCAGTAGCTGTACAGAACAACAAAAATAAGAATAAGAAGCATCATGGATAACTGCGTTGGCTGTCCAGTGCATGATATTGAACTGGCTGCTGGTAGTTCACTATACTTACACATTTCAAAGGTGTTTGCAGTTCTAAATTCTGCCTCCCATCATCTCACGATGTCCTGCTTGTACCTCTTAATGTCCCTGTAATGTTGATGACACTGTTCCCCAGTGCATGGAATACTTGTTGCACTAGAGACAGCTTTAGTCAAAGTATTTCAAGCCTGAGCCTTGTACTGAGGTCTGGTATAGTTCCCCTGCAGAAGGCTCTAGCAAAGATCTGTGTGACTCCAGTTCACATCATCTTTAGGCTCTAAATAGAGCATCATCATCACCTTCGGGTCCCATGTATTCTGAAGAAATCTAGAAATATGACAGTGCATTGACTCCCAATTCAGATCTTGTATGCAATGTGTTCTTCCCTTTCTTCAGTGAGCAAGGACTGTCTTTTGATACATTTGTAAAGTGATGGCATTATGCTTTGCATGTATTTACATATATCTTGTATGTATGTTTCTTTGTCATGTACTTCACATAATCTACACTTTGTACTTAGAGGCATGTATACCTCTTAAGCATATATTCAGGATTGTTTTGTAATGTTTTCTAAGTAAGTCACAAAGTAATTTTGTATCTTTTTGTAAGTTTGTTCTCCTTGACACACCCTCTGTAAGTGTATATCAATGTGGCAGGAGTGTACTCACTCACTCATGCATTACTGCTAATGAGTCACACTTACAAGCCCTTACCAAGGCCTCCTTCTCATTCTTGTTGTGCTAAAGTGTGTTCATGGCATTGTGTAGGTCCTCAGACCATAATTACCTGATCAACACTTCTAGCACATTGTGCGATTCATGAATCATAATAAGTCAATCACTGATTTACATTTTCACAGTGTCCCGAGGGGTTAATCTGTACTACATAAACACAGTTTGGTGCTAAGGCAATTGTATTATAGTAAGGGAGACTGGTTGGATTCACCAACTTGAGATATTCCTGTTTGATTATTGCAATAGTATTACTTTTTTCAGACTAAGGGTTGCTAATTTTGCATGCGTCATTGTTACTGTTTGTATGTGCTTAGTTTATTAGGATTTCTGTTAGGTATTAATTAATGGCACTGTCCTTCCTCTGCCTCTTATTCAAAGCCATAGCATATGGTGCATGCCTGTGTCTGCCTGGATCACCTATGGCTGCTAGTTCTCCCTCAGACTCCTCATCTCTGTCTGTTTGTTCAACTGGCCCTGCCTGTGGCAGTGGGAACTGAAGTCCTTGGATTTGTTACCATTGTTGCAGCTGTTTCTTGACAATTATACTGTGCAACATGGCATGGGGTGCAAGTATTTTTGAAGAGATGGCTGGGTTGTACCACAGGGCAACACAAGAAGTGTCTAGACATTGGAACCTTGATTTGAACAAGCCAAACTCATGCTCAAAAATACTCCTGGTTAGAGATTAAGCATCACTGTATCCTTGCTCAGAAGGGTTTGTGTGGGTTTCTGATGGGTGTCATGAGCCAAAGCTCCAGTACACAGTCAGCATCCCCCACTCAATGCCCTTCTGGAAAGTCATCCCTAGCAAACCTTACAATCAGGTCACAGGTGTGCACAATGGCTCATGAAAATTGCCAAGATTACCTGCACATACATTGTAGATGATCCCTTGAGCATTACACACTACCTAACAGTTGATAGAGCAGTATCCCTTCCTGCTGATGTACTTCTTTCCCTGTTCCCCAGGTAAGGCTGTTATTTCTATGTAAGTGCTTGTATAGTCTATGGCCCCAAGTACCTCAGGGAAGTGTGCTATACCACAGAAATTTTGCATGGTTGTAGCTCTTTCTCCTATGGGGTATGTGGAAACCCGATATGATCCTTACAAGTTGTAGCATTGTATTTAGAAAATTATGCAATATTATGGAAGATGAGGCCTGTGACACCCCTAAAATATCTCCTCTGGGTCTCTGAAAAGTGCCTGCAACTAGTATGCATAATGGTACACATGCTTTGGTTTCCACTGCCTGGATTCTCCACTATTTCCCTGTGGCCTTATTTGGGGATAGCAGAGGTTGCACATTTCCTCTAAGGTATCCTGGTCCACCCTTTAGCACTTACAATGTCTGTATCATGAAGTCCATGATAAATTAAATGGGGTCTGAATACTCCTCTCCTACTTGTCTGATGTCTGGTACCAGCAGCACCCTGTATTAATGTTTCTTACACATACATATTGATAATAGCAGCAGCAACCCCTAACATTTTCTTCTTGATTAATTAGCATTTATTTTACCTGCTTATGCCTTAATTAGCATCTGCCATTTAGCTTGTTTTGAGGGTGGTTATGGCATGCAGAGATGTTTAATGAATATCAAACCGCACACTTGCTGCTGCATGATGTGCACATGTGCTTAGCATGAAGTGTAGGCAGTCATGAGTACCGCACACTTGCTGCTGCATGATGTGCACATGTGCTTAGCATGAAGTGTAGGCAGTCATGAGTACCGCACACTTGCTGCTGCGTGATATGCACATGTGCTTAGCATGAAGTGTAGGCAGTCATGAGTACCGCACACTTGCTGCTGCATGATGTGCACATGTGCTTAGCATGAAGTGTAGGCAGTCATGAGTACTGCACACTTGCTGCTGCATGATGTGCACATGTGCTTAGCATGAAGTGTAGGCAGTCATGAGTTTGGCCCTTTATATTTCCTTAGAAATTTGATTTATATAACTTATGGATATTTTTTTTATATATAAATATTTACTGACTGTTGATATTTTTAATAGACACAAAATGTTTCTAATACATACTATTATATTCATTATATTTTTGGATTTATTTATGATGGTTTTTAGCTTTGATTGGAAGCATCAGATTATTAGGTCTACATTACAAAAGTGAGGGTAGCATGCAATGTGCTTAACTTTCAAAATAATTTTGTGTTTACTGCAAGCTACCTGAGTGGAATCTTTCCCAAATGGTCTTATTTTGGTGCAAGACTGTGTTCTGGGTTTCAGTTTTTTTGCATCTTGCTCCATACTTTATTTGTGGTGTCATGTCATTTGGTCTTGGGATACTGTTATTATCATGTAGATAAAATAAAAGAGAGAGAGAATGTCAAAGAGCAAACAGATGCACAGAAGTGGCAAAAGCAGGGAGGATGAGTATAAGCTGATGTTTATCATATTTGAGATTATGTTGGGTAGAAAAGTCAAATGAATACAGTTGGTCTATTATTCTTTATATGAACTGAGGATTGGATTAGAAGGTGTGTTTCATAGTTGCTGGGACTGAGTCTGCTTTTCACTTGTTATCAGCAGTCTTTATCTTTGGGTATGATGTCATAGGTTCATAGGCTCATAGGTAGATACTAGGCTATCTGCCCTAGGGCATTTATAAGCCTAGCCAGAGTGTATTTGGCTTCCGCCTCCCTATTAGCCTACTGTGCCTCTGTAAAGTAGGTCACAGAAGGTACCCTTTTAAGATTAGTTTACTGTGCCTCTGTCTAGCAGGGACACAGGAGAGATCCCAGGGGTGAATTTGTGATTTCCCATCCACGCGTCCAAATTTCACTTGAAGAGGGTCAGCGAGGGGCTATGTCTAACATGAATTGGGATTCCATTCCAGAGTGAGGGGAACCTCTGGGAAATGAATCTGTCCCTCCAGCATGTCCTATTTATTTTTGTGCTGAGGTTTAGGTCCCTGGAGCGTGTAGCTCTAAGGGACTTGGTTTTTTTGAGGTGGAGCATGTCCATTAATTCTGGGTTTGACATGGCTTTGTACGTCAGGCATAGATCGCCTCTGAGTAGGTGGTAAGCAACTGAGTAGAGCTGGAGTTTCTTTAGTCGAGCTGCATAGGACATCTGTTTGTAGCCCATGATCCTCTTGGTGAGGTACTTTTGGGGTCTCTCCAGTTGCTGCAGGTGTCGGGTAAGGTATATCCTAAAAGGGGCATTGTATTCAATTATGGGCCTGATGAGTGATGAGTAGAGGGGCACAATGACCTCTCTTGATCTAGATGTGAACCCTTTTGTGATAAGGTGGGCTATATAGAAGGTCTTTCTAACCACTTTGGCAACGTGATTATCAAAGGAGAGATTACTATCTACGTTGGTCCCCAAATCTCTAATTACTTCTTCCAGATTAATGGATTACCACCTATGTGGTAATTTGTGGGCACCTTGTTTTTCCCAAAGGGGATGACTATGCACTTTTTAGCATTTAGCTTGAGGCCGTGGTTCTGGCACCAAGCATCCATCTCTGTGAGACCCTTTTGGAGGATGCTTGTGTCAGCTGAAGATTGATTATGGCCCCCAGTTTGCAGTCATCTGCAAACTTTGTCAGCCATAATCCCCCCGTGTTAGCCTGAACCTCAGAGAAGTATATAGCGAACAAGCGAGGTCCCAGAACTGAGCCCTGTGGGATGCGACTTGTAACTGGTTTGGATTTGGACATGGCACCTGCGATTCTGACCATGTGGGTTCTATCTCTGAGCCAGTTTGCAACCCATCTTGTGATATAGGGGTTGAAATTTAAGCTGGTAAGCTTATTTATGATGCCCGAGTGGGGTATTGTGTCGAAGGCTTTTGCGAGGTCCAGGTAGGCTGTGTGGACTACCTTTCCCTCATCTATGGCTTTGGTAACTGTTTCAAAGAAATCAACTAGGTTTAAGAGGCAGGATCTGCCCTTAACAAAGCCGAATTGGGTAGGGTCCAGTGTATGGAGGCTCCCAATGTCTTTGTTTATGAGTTCCATGATAATACGCTCCATAGCTTTACAGACCAGACTAGTCAGGCTTATGGGGCAATAGTTTCTGGGGTCTGTTGTGGCACCACCTTTGTGGAGTGGGACCACTGTAGCTGTACGCCATTCTTTGGGTACATATCCTGTAGTAAGGCTAAGTTTGAACAGTGACTTAATGTGAGGGTTCAGTTCTTCTTGGAGCTCATGTAAGACACAGCCTGGGACAACGTCCGGTCCCATAGATGCTGTGTTTTTTGCTTTGGAGAGGGCAGCTTTCACCTGTGCATCTGTGATGTCAGGGAGGTTACATTCAGTTGGGATAGGCGTTTGCTCCTTTGGAGGGGAAAGGGGGGGGATTTTGCGCTGAATCTGTCTGCCAGGATGTTGGCTATGTCTGTAGGTTCGGTATATTTTGTACCATTATGCAACAATTCAGAGCATATCTGGGAGTTTCCCCCCATGCTTCTGACATAACTAAAGAAGGCCTTGTGATTATCTTTAGTGTCTAGGGCAATTTTTCTTTCGAAACTGGCCTTTGATGATTTTATGAGGGATCAAAGTTTCTTGCTAATACTGATCAGAGAAGCCTTCCCTTTTTTGGGATTTTGCTCTGTCATGTAGTAGCTTCCTCCTTCTGTTGTATAGCTTATTTATGGCCGGGGTCCACCAGACCAGTCTCCTGTTTTTGGAGGAGTGAGTCTTGGTTTTATTTGGGATAGCACGATCCATGCATTCCTGCAAGTGCTCATAGAATGCATTTGTAAAGGATTCTGCGGATTGGGCTGTATTATCTTGTGGCCCAGGGGCTTTGAAAGATTCCACCTCAGTCTTGAGAAGTGCAAAGTTGGCTTTGGAGAAATTCTTTAGAGTGATTTCCTTGGCTGGGGGTGGGGACGGGATATGGATGTCCAGGGAAATTTGTTTATGGTCTGATCTTACCAATGAGGGGTTTACCTCTGGTGTGGAACATAGAGTCCCCATGTTGGTGATGACCAGGTCCAATATGTTGTTCCCTCTTGTGAGAGTGGTGACCAGTTTTTCCATTGCGTTACAGTTTATAAATTCAAGGAACCATTGGGCAAGGGTGTTTGGGCTTGAGTAGTTTTCCCAGTCAATGTTTGGGTAGTTGAATTCACCCAATAACATAGTGTTTGGAGAGACCTTCATATTCTCCAGTGTTCTCAGGAATGCCAAGTGGGGTTCCTGCAATAGGGAGGGTGTTCTGTAGCAGGCTACAAACTGAAAGGCAGTTTTGCCCGCTGTTAGTTGCACATGGATGGTTTCCGATGCTTCGTGCAGTGCCACTAACCTGGAGGTGTAGGTATCTTTGATGAATATAGATATTCCTCCTTTGTGCTTCGGTCCGAGTTTTGGGGCCGAAACGCATGGTATGAGTTATAACCTGGTAGTGCTGGGGTGCTCTCAGGAGCCTTGAACCAGGTTTCTGTTACTGCACAGACATCAATTTTCTCCATACTGAGGAGAGTCTCGAGTGCGTGCATCTTGAGGTTTAGACTTCTGACACTGAGTAGCATTACCTTTAGTTTTTTTATCTTTGGGTTGTCTATGGAGGTGGGTTTGTCCTCTGAGCCTTGCCTAAAAAAGGCACTATGGGGGTGGAAAGAGCCTTGGCCAGTATACGAAAGCCTAAGGGTGACAGGTGAAAGCCGTCCCTAGCGAAGCACCGTGGCTTGTCGAGCATGTCATCCCAGGAATGTGGAATTTTCTCTGCTTAGTCATTTCTTTAAGAGATGTATTTATTGTGTTGATTGTGTCTACCACTTTATAAGGTGACTAAGCCTTACATCAGCTTGTTAGGATTAGTGATCTTTCAACAAGATATGCTCATAACATATTCTTTTACTTGTAAGTTCCTTTACTTTCATTTAATTTCCCCAGATGTTTAATTTGTTTACATGACTTAATAGGAATTGACTTTATCCCTAATTCAGAGCATAATTAATGTTCATAAACTCAATTTTGCTTTATTCCTTGATGTGTTCCATGAGTGCTCTTCTCAGCACTCAAAAATGTACTCAGAATTGTCTTTTCCTGCACTTCATAAGGGATCACTTGTATGTGTAGCATCTCTAAATATGACTGAAGGCTCTTTTTCTAGCCCAATAAATCCTATTATACTTGGGATTATCTGTATATTATCTGGGTATTACTTTACAGTAAAGTGCCAGAGATGGACAACCATTGAAATATGCTGTTAAGTTTTTCTGCTATCAGTTTGGCATTTCCAAGAGGTGGGGTCTAAATGGTGAGCATGGGACTGTGGTGTGATTTTGGCTTGATGAGCTTTTTCCATGCAAGGGTGTTCATCTGAGTTTTAGAATCTCTGATTGACTAGACTGACTGAAGGAAGTCACTCTCCTCCAAATGTGGCAGTTGTCAGCTAATTAAGTTTAATTAAAAGGGTGAGAGCTACAGTAAATGTGTTACTGTGTTTGGTATTGTATTTCTTTTAGTAATCTGTAGCGCTATTATGGATTCTTAATTCAAGTTGCTGAAGAAGGAGCAAGGACTCTGCCTCTCAAACTTATGTGTGTCTGGTCAATTAAAATCACAAATGAGAACTTTGTAAACTGTATAGGATGATCTAAAGATAGCAACAATAACAGTTGGTAAAACAAACGATTCAAAAATATCCACTCCCTACCCAGCACGGAGCAGTGCTATTAGTTCATAGATGACAGAAAAAGGAGTAAGAAAAAAAAATGTCTCATAGCGAAAGTTTGGCCTCCTGATACAGTCATTAGAAAAACAATGATAACAAACACAGAAGGTACATAATATAATCTAACATGGTACTCAGAGGACGAATGCTAAAGATGTTATGCTGGGACATCATAATGACTGTGAGGACATCTGGAAAAGTAGATGTCAAATCTTGTCACTTATATGAATTCTGAATTCCTACAAGGAATGCTAGTACTAACTAAAAGCAGAGGTTATGATGAAAAGTAGAATCTGGAGCCTTTCTCCCCGGGCCTCCACTGAAAACTGGCTTTGCTCCAAGTCGTACTTTCCCGGTTAACAAATGTTAAATAAATAAATACATAAATAAATAAAAATAAGCAAAGAAACATAAATAAAATACAACTAAATCATTTCTTCAGAAGATAGCTGTGACAGGGCCAAGAAAAGAGGATGCTTTCTATATGGTAGGACAATGATTCTGACATCACCAGTGCTGCTTTACACAAAAGGACAGACACCATCATTTTGGCTTTTTTATAGGTTCATAGGTAGGTACTAGGCTATCTGCCTGAAGGCATTTATAAGCCTAGCCAGAATGTGTTGGCTTTCGCTGGCCCCTGAGATTAGTTCCCTGTGCCTCTGTCCAGCAGAGCCACTGAAGTGATCCCTGGGGTAAACTTTCTGTTTCCCATCCACTCGTCAAGGTTTCTCTTGAAGAGTGTTAGTGAGGAGCTCTGCCTAATGTAGACTGGAATCTTGTTCCAAAGCATGGGAAGTCTCTGGGACAGGAATCTATCCCTCCAGCACATCCTATTTATTGTTGTGGTGAGGTTTAGATCCCTAGAGCGTGTGGCTCGAGGGGATATGGTTTTCTTTAGGTGGAGCATGTCCATCAATTCTGGGTTGGACATGGCCTTGTATGTCAGGCAGAGATCACCTCTGAGTAGGCGGTATGCAACCGAGTACAGCTGGAGTTTCTTCAGTCGAGCTGCATAGGGCATCTGTTTGAGGCCAGTGATCCACTTGGTGAGGTACTTCTGTGGTCTTTCCAGCTGTTGCAGGTGTCTTGTAAGGTACATCCCAAATGGGGCATTGTACTCTATGATGGGTCTGATGAGTGATGAGTAGAGGGGCACAATGACCTCTTTTGATCTGGATGCGAACCCTTTTGTGATTAGGTGGGCTACATAGAAGGATTTTCTAACCACTTTGGCAATGTGATTACCAAAGGAGAGCTTGCTGTCTACTTGGGTCCCCAGATCCCTTATTACATCTTCCATATTTAGGGGACTACCACCTATGTGGTAGTTTGTGGGTACTTTGTTTTTTCCAAAGGGGATGACTATGCACTTTTTGGCATTTAGCTTGAACCTATGATTTTGACACCAGGTATCCATCTCAGTGAGACCCTTTTGGAGGATGTCTGTGTCAGCCGGAGAATCAATTATAGCCCCTAGTTTGCAGTCGTCTGTGAACTTGGACAGCCATAGTCCTCCTGTGCTTGCCTGTACCTCTGAGAAGTATATGCCGAACAGGAGGGGTCCTAGGACTGAGCCCTGGGGAACGCCACTTGTAACCGGTTTAGAGTCGGACCTAGCTCCCGCAACTCTCACCATGTGGGTTCTGTCCATGAGCCAGTCGGCAACCCATCTTGTGACATAGGGGTTTATGTTCAGGCTGGTGAGCTTGTCTATAATACCAGGATGGGGAATGGTGTCAAAGGCCTTTGCGAGGTCTAGGTAGGCTGTGTGTACCACCTTTCCCTCATCTATAGACTTGGTAACTGTCTCAAAGAAGTCCACCAGGTTTAGGAGGCATGATCTTCCCTTAACAAAGCTGAACTGGGTAGAGTCCAGTGTTTGGAGGTTCCCAATGTCTCTGTTAATGAATTCCATGATGATGCGCTTCATAGCCTTGCAGACCAAGCTAGTCAGACTTATAGGGTGATAGTTCCCGGGGTCTGTTGTGGCTCCAGCTTTGTGGAGTGGAATAACCATTGCTGTGCGCCACTCTATGGGTACATAGCCTGTGGACAGGCTGAGTTTGAACAGTGTGTTTAGGTGAGGGGTTAGTTCGTCTTTTAGCTCATGTAGAACACTGCCTCGGACACCATCTGGTTCCATTGATGCTGTGTTTTTGGATTTGGAGAGGGCTGTTTTAACCTGAGTGTCTGTGATTTCAGGGACTCTACATTCTTCTGGTATGGTTATGGGCCCTTTTGGGGGTGAGAGGTGGGTGAAGTTTGCACTGAACCTGTCTACTGGGATGTTGGCGATATCGGTAGGTTCAGTGTATTTTGTGCCATTCTGCACTAACTCCGCACAGATCTGAGCATTGCAAATTAGATTCTTGACATAGCTAAAGAATGCCTTGTGGTTATCTTTGGAGTCCTTGGCAATTTTTCTTTCTAAGCTTGCCTTGGATGAATTTATGAGGGATCGTAGTTTCTTGCTGATTCTGATCAGGGATGTCTTCCCTTCTTGGGATTTTACTCTTTTCTATTCTAGTTTCCTCCTTCTGTTGTATAGCTTGTTTATGGTAGGGGTCCACCAGACTGGTTTCTTTTTCTTGGAGGAGTGAGTCTTGGTTTTGCTTGGGATAGCACAATCCATGCATTCTTGCAGGTACCCGTAGAATGCATTAGTAAATGATTTTGCAGCTTGGACAGCATTATCCTTTAGCATGGGGGCTTTGAAACTTTCCACCTTGGTCTTAAGTACCGTGAAGTTTGCTTTTGAAAAGTTTTTCACGGTGGGCTTCCTTGAATGGGGGTGGGGGTGGAATGTGGATATCCAGAGTGATTTGTTTATGGTCAGATCTAACCAGCGAGAGGTTGACCTCCGGTGTGTCGCCCATGTTGGTGATGACCAGGTCCAATATGTTGTCACCTCTGGTGGGAATGCTGACCAGTTGATCCAGGGCATTTGAGTTTATAAATTCTAGGAAATGTTGGGCAAGGGAGTTAGGGCTTGAGTAGTTCTCCCAGTTAATTTTTGGGTAATTGAAATCACCCAATATTAGGGGATTTGGTAGGACCTTTATGTTTCCCAGTGTTTCCAGAAATGCAGAATGGGGGTCCTGGAACATGGTCAGTGATCTGCAGCAAGCTACAATTTGAATTGCAGTTTTGCCTGTTGTTATTTGCACGTGGATGATCTCTGAAGCATCGTGCTGTGCCACTAACCTGGAGGTGTGGGTATCCTTGAAGAATATGGATACGCCCCCGCCTTTTGTATTTCGGTCCGGGTTCTGTGGTCAAAATGTATGGTATGAGTTGTAGCCCAGTAGTGCTGGGGTGCTCTCTGGAGCCTTAAATCAGGTTTCCGATACTGCACATATATCGATTTTCTCCATACTGAGGAGTGCCTCGAGTACGTGCATTTTGAGGTTTAGACTTCTGGCACTGAGTAGCATTACCCTCAGTTTTTTGTTACTTGTGCTATTTACAGTGGTGGGTTTGTCTTTTGAGCCTTGCCTAAAAAAGGCACTATGGGGATGGCAAAAGCCTTGGCCAGTATTCAAAAGCCTAAGGGTGACAGGTGCAAGCCATCTGTAGCAAAGCAGCGTGGCTTATCGAGCATATCATCCCATGCAGATAGACACTGGATCCCCTTTGAATGACACCAAAAACATAGCCAATTGTTGAAATTGATAATTATTTCTTTATACCATGGTATCATTCTTGGTGAGGGCAGGATGCTACTCAGGGTCAGGGTCATACAGGCCTGGGCTACGTAATCAGAGAGCTCTTCCATGTCTCTTTTCATGTAGTCCAGGGAGGTACGACTCAGGTCATTCACACCAACATGGACAATGACAGAGTCATATTTGTACTTGTTCTGGAGTGACCTGAGTGCTTGTGTTATGTGGTGGATCCTGGCACCCGGCAAGCAGTTAACAGTAACCTTCTCCTTGTTCAGCCTATTGAGTGGGATGTCGGTGTGCCTGACTATAGAGTCACCTATTACTAGTGTGTTGGGTATGTTATTTTGCCTTAAGGGCTGTGATTGCATGGCACACTGGTTTTGTGAAGTATGTGTTTTATGGTTTGTGTTGGGGGGTATAGGTTGCTTGGATGTCTGCTTTGGAGGTCTCTGTTGCTTTTGCAGATTTTTATTTAGAGCCTCCGAGTATGTTTTTGTGTATTTATGTGTGTTTTTTGCCAGTGCTGGTTTAATGGGTCTATGGGAGACTGGTGGTGTGATGCAAGTATTTCCCTTCTCCTCTTGACTGTCTGATCCAGTCTTGGGTTGAGAGTGCTTTGCCTCCAGTTTAGCTGCATAATGGCATCTCTTGCATGTATTAGTGTTTGGTAGTAGAAGGAGATGGTTGTCTGTGTACATTAGGCAGTTGTAACATTGCCTCAAAATGCCCAGATTCACCAGTTGGACTGGAGAGTACACCTAAAACTGCCCTTTGGACATCCCTGGATAGGTACAGTGAACTGTTTTACTGATTGGCTGGTAAGGTTGAATAGAGAGCCTTGTCCTTCTGTACAGTGTAGGGGGTCTAGTGCTAGGGTTTATAAGTGCTTGCTATGAGTTTTGAGCAAGTGCCAGGCTGAGAAATGAATGGGTTGAGTGCTTAAGTTGAAAGTTTGTCTAGTTCCAAGGGAAATATTGAAGAGGAGACTTTGTGGAGCTGGGAATAGTTATACCCTAGCTAACTGGTGCTGCCCATTGTGCAGAACTGGGCAAATGCATTTTTTATAGCAGAGAAATGAGAGAAATAGAAATTAGCCCAAAATGGCCAATAAACTACTAATTTCTGGGCTGATACCACTCCTCCAGGGGCAGATAGGCTGCTCAAAGCTCCCCTCTCTCACAGGTGAACAGAGAAGCTTCCTTCTATCCAAGTAAGGTATGGGCAAGCACAGAGATTTGTAACACAGCCATGAATTCAGCACTAACCTGAAAATTGGACTGTACTAGCTTAGAAATATGGGAAACAAGTATTTTTTTTTTCAGAAAATAAAGCAGATACAATTAAAAAACACTTTAAATGCACAGAAAAGGGTACTTATTGATATATATCTCAGATTAGAGTTGTAGTCAATGCCCATAGTAATAAAGTAGGAAAAAACACAAATACAGTAAAAGCAAATTAATAAAGTGCAGTATTTTTATATTTGTAAAACAATAGAAAACGAACAAACTAATTTAAACAAGTTACCCAATTAACCAGAAAAAAAGCTTAAAACTGAGCCCTGTTCCAGCAGTCTTCAATCAGACAAGTTCTAACTGCACACTCTTGCCACTAGGGTGCAGGGGAACCTTCTCCAAAAAAAGATGGCCTGGATCCGTGCTCAAGTTATACAAATGAAGCTAGATTCAGCAGGCCTGAAGCTGGTCTATGCTACAGCAACAAGGCACACCAATTTCAGAAAGAAACAGTTCAAATAAGCAGGCACAATAAGCCTGGAACCAGAAATTCTCAGCTCAGAAGGGCAGTATACAGCCTCTCCTTCCACAAGAGTGCAGACCACAAACCTTCTTAATGTAGAATAACTGGCCTGAAGCACAAGTGCTTAAACCAGAGCTAATACACTTTTAGAATAGCAGACACTGAGCCTTCAATCAGCAATTCCCACTTAGAAGGATGTAAGCTACCTGTCTTGCCACAACAGTGCAGACCACAAACCTTCTTAATGTAAAACAACTGGTATGAAGCCCAGGTGCTTAAACCAAAAGACTTAGAATAACAATTACAATTTGATCGGGCTACTACCAAGTAGTAATAAATGCAGCAGAAAAAATAAAATTGAGTACTTTTAAGAAGAGGCAAAAGCAAAATAAAGTAGGGGGAAACACAAATACAGTAAAAGCAGACGAATAAAGTGCAATTTTTTTTTATTAGTAAAGTGCAAGGAGAGAGGAAGGAAGGACCTAAGTGGGTTGGCCTTCTCAAATCTTCTCTCTGTATTAAGTAGAGTGAACACTAGACTCAGAATATGATCTCACTGTACTCGGTTAAGTGAGCAAATGAAATGGACCCAGGAGGAGTGTTCAAATACAGACTTACAGGAGGGGTGGGCAATTCCAGAGCCACCAACACTAACACCAACACAAGAGCAGGGAGAGTGGGTGGGGAACTAACTGCAGAGAGACACACAGCACACTATTCAGTGAGACAATTAGGTAACAGAAAAAAAAAATACAGTACTTTTAAAACTGCAAGTTTGCATGGAAGCTTTGTCTGAGGTGAAGGAAGTAAGAGTACACCCATCGACATGATTCCATCACAGACAAACAGTAGAACAAACAAGATCAAATAAACAATAGTGGATTTTTTTTCTGGAAAATGCAAGTAGTGGTCATTATCTTTACAAATGATGTAAACTTTGATAGCAGGAAAGTAGTCATCAAGCTGAAAATTTCTACAGTGAAGAAGTAGATGATTTATTGCCATATTATCAGTGTGGCAAAGAGCTAAACAATAAAGTAGTCACATACTATATGACACAGGTCCAGGAGTCAAGCTTCATCTTCATCAGGAGTAGATGAAGGTGGAATGTTATATAGTTGGTGAATGATGCAACAGTTTACCAATATGATGCTGAGAGTTTGTGATCTTTAAGAAAAAACAAAAGAAATTGAATGTCTTTTTATTTATAGTTTGTTAATATTTGTTAAATTGTATGTCTTATTTATTGTAGCTGTAGAATTACACTGCATATCCCCAATAAACAAACCCTAG
This sequence comes from Protopterus annectens, assembly GCF_019279795.1. Taxonomy (NCBI): domain Eukaryota; kingdom Metazoa; phylum Chordata; order Ceratodontiformes; family Protopteridae; genus Protopterus; species Protopterus annectens. Next base: position 1,680,456,135 of record NC_056728.1, on the reverse strand, counting down.
TTCTATATTTAAAATTTGCATCTGCTCTGATTATAGCATTGTTGTTAGAAATGAAAGCAAGTTTGGCATGAAGTTCTGTTTACTGCAGCTTTCACCAAATATTTGTTTCTTAATATAAGAAGAAAACAACTAATATATATATATGTATATACATATATATGAGATGAAACAAATATCTAGAGCCTTTGCAAAGATGGTAATCACTGACCTGCCGTAATTTTTTTCTGCATAAAACTGGATTCAATGCCATGATGAAGGTGGTTGTGCCAATGTATGGAAATCCAAAAGCATTATTTCTTGAGCTTGAAATTTTACATTTATGTAGCTAAAGCTGTACCTGATGCTAAGAAAAGATGTGTTTGCCAAGATGTATACAACACTATTGGGCCAGTGTGAAGACTACGCAATATAGTCATTACTGGCCATTAGGTCACCACCCCCCCCCCCGCCATGAATGGCAATAGTAACAACATCACATCTTCTTTCTCTAGTGGGAGTGCTAGAGCAGTAATGGTGGAAGTGAGGCCACAAAGGTGCCAAAGATCAAAAGCATGGAACATTCTGCATTTGTGAGTTTGAGAAAAGGCCAGCAATTTAAGGGTGTTTTGGTAAGCTCACACAGAAGACTACTAAGTGTTAAAGTTAACTTAAACAATGTTTGTAGTGACAGATGATACTGGAAACAAAAACTCCCTGCGGCTGTGTGACTTGGCAGTTACCTTAGAGTATTGAGCCTATAACAGGGGAGTCACTGTAGAATATGACAGAAGCAGATGGATAACATTGCAAGCTTTTTCTGTGTGGTTGGCTTTCACCTTTTCACCAAAGATATACATTGAATGATAAAAACAATTTAGTGTCCTGGCTGAGTTTTTTTTTTTTTTTTTTGTAAAATGTTAATATAAATCTAATAAAGCTAAGATAATGAGCAAAACAAACAGGACCCTATGAATGAATGTGACACTTTTAAATGCAGTAAGTCTAATTTAAAAATGCTGATTAGAAGCATTATTCAGATTGCAAAGTGATACAGTGGTCAGTATAGCAGTCCTTAAGCACAGGAGTACATGCTGTTTGGTCTCTACGTCATTGCAACTGCATTTTTTTTGCTGAAATGCCCATTTTCCTCCTATTCCAAGGACAAGTCAATAGGTAAATTGGTGAGCTACTAGCTTGCTGCACAGTGTGCAGACAGCGATTGTGTGTATGTGTGTGAGTGTGTGTGTGTGTGTGTGTGTGTGTGTGTGTGTGTGTGTGTGTGTGTGTGTGTGTGTGTGTGTGTGTGAGTGTGTGTGAGTGTGAGTGTGTGTGTATGTGTGTCTGTGTGTGTGTGTGTGTATGTGTGTCTGTGTGTGTGTGTGTGTGTGTGTGTGTGTGTGTGTGTGTGTGTGTGTGTGTGTGTATGTGTGCTCAAGCTCATATGTATCCTCTAATAGATGGACTGTCATCTTTCCCAAGACTAAAGCTCCCCAAGACCATGAAAAGTATAAAGTGGACATTAGAAAATGAGTGAATAAAGTAATGTGCTATCTGTGCCATCATTGCAGACCTGGTCTGATAATAAGACAGCAGGCTTTCTCTGTAGACCTCTGTCAACACCCCTGTGTGGTACATCACCATCACAATGCTGAGGGAGACTCTTCCAGCTCTGCAACTGGAGTAACCACACTAGCCTGATCAACTGTGTCACCCTCAACCTGTCATATCTCTGATGGGCCTGTGTCATGGCTATGCGTTGGCATACTGACTGTGTCCAAAGTCTGGGCAGGGGATGTGGGAGTACAATATCAGTGTCAGACTGACAATCTGCATTCCCACACAAGGCAGAATGTATTACGCAGGTGCCTCTTCATCACCACCATCCAAGGCTACCAATACTCCAATATCAGAAGGTAGGGGTTCTGCAGTGCTGGCAGTATGCTCACCTATGATAACAAGTAATAAAACACAACAATTAGAGAAACAAGAAAAAATATCAGAGTTATACTACATAAACCTGAGTTAAGCAATACTAGATGCAAGTACAATTAAAAATGCCATTAATGCAGACTTAAAGTTCAGTTATGTAAATAAATACAAAAAATGCATGCCTATACCATTGCAGGTGGTTGTGGAACTTCAGTACCAGATGTGCCTAGAAACTTACAGAGGGTGTGTCAGGGAGAATAAACTTATAAAAGAAGTTTGAGATTATGCTGACTTACAAAATTTAAAAATGTTATATGCTTAAGAGGTAAATCTGTCTGTGATTAGAAAGTGTAAATAAAGAGAAATATATAAAAAAGAAACACACAAAGCAGATATTTGTAAATACATAGAAGCATAATGCCATTACTTAAAATATATCAAAACATAGAACTGCTCTCAAAAAACATGACGAACTTTTATATTGCATACATTTGCTCTTCATGAGATATGATTTCATAGGTTAACTCTTGCAAATATCACAGTCATCTAGACATCAACTGTGAAATGACAAAGGACAGCTTTGATAAATTGGGTATATTGCTGCATAAATGTAAGGTGTTAGGATATCAATATTGATCATTCATACACCTCTTGCTGTGCCTTATAATCCCCTCTCTGTAAGTTGCACATACTCTTAATCTTACCAATCTTTCATGTTAATGCCAATGTTTCAAGTTTCAGATCTAGAGAGGGTGATGTCTATGTGAAATTAGGAATCCTTAATGTCCACATTTTCATGATATAAGACCACAGAGTTGATAAATCATCACACAGACACGTGTTTTTTTTTTTTTTTGCTTTGTTTTGGCTTCACCCTGTGCACAAAGCTTGGCACTGCATCTTGGTGGCTGTCAGCAGTCACTAGCAGTGAGTGATGGTTCAGTTCCCAGGGCAAAAACTCAAACTTTACTTTGAAATGCAATCATTAGTGCAAGTAAGACTGGAACTGGTGTGCTGTTGCCAGCACACTGGACAGTACTGAGGAAAGAAACTGCACCTTTAATTTGAAATGCAACATTAGTGCAAGTAAGACTGGCACTGGTGTGCTGCTGCCAGCACACTGGACAGTACTGAGGAAAGAAACTGCACCTTTAATTTGAAATGCAATCATTAGTGCAAGTAAGATTGGCACTGGTGTGCTGCTGCCAGCACACTGGACAGTACTGAGGAAAGAAACTGCACCTTTAATTTGAAATGCAATCATTAGTGCAAGTAAGACTGGCACTGGTGTGCTGCTGCCAGCACACTGGACAGTACTGAGGAAAGAAACTGCACCTATCAGCTATGTATAGCTATGGCACAAGCTGTAAGTGCAGTTAGTTTGGAAAATGAGCATAGGTAGTGCTGGGTTCAAATTCAAACTACTGATACTTTTACTGATGGGTCAGATTAAGTATCATCACAGATTTTTTATTATGAATTTTACAGACTTACTCTGTGAGATAAATGCTAAATATGTTACTTACAGTCATTGTGAAGTGATATTACTAATGTTTTGTTTTTAGAAACTCAACTATTCTTATAATAAATAACACATTTTGATATGTATAATGGAATATATGACATTTAAAGTGTAAGAAAAGAAAATCAGTGGCATGATGAATGTGGAAATATTGATAATGTATTCTGGACTACTTATCCATATCTCCCAAGTAGTAATCATAGCAGTAATACATTCCCTTTAAAAGTATGTCATTATTATTTGTATATAGTGTAGGAAAAACCCCTTTAAATGAAAAGGAAAATAACATGTATTACTGATATTGTTAGCCATAGTTATCATTATTGCTATATCTGTTATTGTTATTGATACCATTGAGTATCGCATGCATATTGTCTTTGTTACTGTGTCTTGATTGTGTTTATAGGATCATAAGATCATAGGATCCTTAATTTTGCCTTAATATATGGCTGTGTATTAATCTTGTTATTTCTTGGTGGGTTTACTTTGGTAGACCAAAATTTCACTTACCCAAAATTCATATCATGGAGATGAAAAGGCTGATGACCATACAACACTGACATCCCAGAACACTGACTTTCTATTGCAGGTAAGTAACTGCTTAGCCATCCTGAAAAAATAGTAAAACTGAAAGACAGTAAACCCACCCATATGGAGGGTGTTGCCCCCCACCCCTCCAACTAAATATACCAACTCCAAGATTGTACTACTGTGGGGGTAAGAGGTAAAGTTCAACTGGGTGGCTAAGAGATTACTTACCTGGAGTGGAATGTCAGTGTTCCGGGACGTCAGTGTTGTGCGGTCGTCAGCCTTTTCGTCTCGATGATATGAATTTCAGGTAAGTAAAATTTCAGTCTACTGAAGCAGACCCTTCTTGGCATACTATGCAATGATATGTAACAAAAGTACTGAAAATAGAGGGCATGAAGCCATACTATTTAAAATGTGCCCTGGTTGAACAAAAGGCATGCGATTAAAGCTAGTTTTCCTAGCAAAGATGCCTCTGGAATGTTCAGAAACAGATGTAGCACATGAGTTTGAAACACGGGCTCCATTTTCTAAACAGCTGCCTAAAATCAAAACTGAGTATTCTGTCTACACAGTGCAAAAGGTGCCATCAGCACATAAAACCACAGAGTTGATACATGAAATTATATCTCATTCTGCTTCTGAGACGTTAAGGCGTCAAGATGTCAGAAAGGAGTGATAAACTCACAAAGATAAACAAAGTGATCTCAGCAATTCCCATCTCTTTTAATACGTGTTACTAATCAAAGAGATAATGTGCTGTGCTAAGATAAACAGCTAAGAAAAAGGCTGGAGTTCAACTGTGGAGACAGAACAAGCAAACTCAGTCAATCATTCTGAGTCAGTCATTTTGAAATCATTCTGTTCAGTCATACTTTGGAGCAGTCAGCCAGAGACTTTTAGTCAGGCAGAGACAGACTTTGAGAATAGCCACAGACTTCAGACTTCTACAGACTTTCAGATTTCATGTATTCTTCTTTTTCCAGCCATATTTGGAAGGTTGTTTGTACCAGCTGACAATCAGACAAGCACAGCGATACTGAAAGGGCCCTGCTGAAGGATTGATTCACCTTTCTACACTCTGGAAAAATGAAGTAAAAACTGTGATATTGCATTTTGCCTACTCTGGGACCAGCAAATCCAGAAATATAGACTCATCCTCAGTGAGGGAAAGTGAAGTGGATCAACAGAGGCATGTAACCAGGACTCCCTGCAGCTGAATTGGACTTCAGCCTACATATTACCCTACTGAAGAAGCCAATATCAGAAGTGCAAGGAATCATCACTTTTATAGATCTCCCAAAGAGCGAGAAAGAGAGTGGCTCAGAACTTCTTCCCAGTGATCATCACAGACCAAAAGACTTTAAGACCTAACACCGACTAACTGGTGTACTGCATGTCTTACCATACTGTCAGGAACTGCTGTAAGCAACATCATGTTTTTTTCTGACTTTGCTGCTGATCAGCAAGTGCATTTTTTATTGATTGATGCCAACTAGAAATTTAAGTTAATGATATATTTCTCATGTGGTACTAAACCCTTTTTTATACAAAATTCAACTTGCTGCATGTTAGCTGTTATAATTTTGGCTTAACTGTAACCTATAAACAATAGGATTTGAAAAGGGGGACAAACGTGTGTTGAGCCATCTTATTTTCACAGACAGACAAAAGCATTGCATGTAATATGCCTTTGTATTAGTGTAGTGCCTTGCAGGATGTCCAATAGCAAGTCCTGCCTAAACCCTGCACACCATCCAACAATTGGTAACATCTTAGTAAACTTAAGTAATATTCATACAGATTGTGGCATGAATATTCATTATCTATTCATAGTTTACCCTTTTCCTCAATGTAGTATGATCTCGGAGTTGGTATATTTACTTAGTAGGGTGTGGGGGGTGCAGTAGGGCTTGCCCCACTGCAAAAACAAGGGAAACAAAAATAATAGCACTATAACTGTAAATGCTATTTTTCCCTTCACTTTTGCAGGGGGCAAGCCCCCCTGCACCCTCCACACCCCCCGCAAATTAAATATACCAACTCTGACATCACGCTACATTGAGGAAAAAGGTAAAGTACGAATAGACAATGAATATTCATGCCGCATCTGCATGGCTGCTAATGATGTACGTTTCCCATATGATGACATGACCCTTTCACCTGTCAGTCACTAAGACCATGGCAACATCTGCACAGAATGGCCTGCAAGGTATTAATACAACACCTGTAATATAGGTTCATAGGTTGGTACTAGGCTATCGGACCTAGGGCCTATACAAGCCTAGCCATAACAATTCCCTGGTTATTTCTTCCCACAGTATTTACTTCCCTGGACCCCTGTCTAGCAGGGCGACTGATATGATCCCCGGGGTGAATTTCCTATTACCGGAATTTGGCAATCTTTTGGTATTGAGATGGGCCCTTTAGGGGGTGAGAGGGGGGTGAAGTTTGCACTGAATCGATCTGCCAGGATATAATGTATTACATCCCAACCTTATCGCTCTGACAATAATGCGTCAAAAATGAGCTTATGCAATTTCCTGTGTAACCCATTTTTCAAGAATTGTCATTACTAGAAGGCCTGATCATGTGTAACAGAAATGCAAAACACATGATTTTAATTCTGTCAGTTTTCCTATTTCATTTTTTTGTTGGCTTCTGCATCCACTGCAGCTTGGCAGTGTACAATGACATTTCACATCTGAAAACAGAAGCTCAAAATTTTAATTTGGTCTGCTGTCAGTAACACAAATGAGACTGACACCATACACTTCCAACAGCACTCTGCACAGTACTGAGTTAAGAAAATGCACTGATCAACTGCCTGTCTCTGTGTCTCAGACTGAAAAAGCAGACAAATAACTGGTGTCAGAGCCATGGACTAAAACTAACTGCCAAGAAATGCATAATAGTATCATTTGGGAAGTCATCCATACCTGGTAACTATCATATTGACAACACACCTCTTAGAGTTGACCCAGTAGTCAGGGACTTAGGGACGCACATATATAGTAATCTAGCCTTTGATCATTACATGTCACCAGTGGTGAGGAAATCATTCTATGTTGTGCAACTTATAACTAAAGGTATGGCATCTAAGTCCAAGGAAGTCATTGTTCCATTGTATTGGGCATTCATCAGACCTATCATTGAGTACAATGCACCCTTTGGTATGTACCTAACCAGGCATATTCAATAATTGGAATGTCCACAGAGGTTTCTCACTAAAAGAATACAGGGCATAAGTAATATGTCCTATGCAGACCACCTCAAGGCCCCATCCCTGTATTCTGTCTCTTACAGGCTTTTGAGGGGAGATCTGTGTCTGGCATACAGGGCATTGTCACACCCCAGTCTGATGGACCAACTGCATGTCCACAAAACAAACAGTACCAGAATTACTCATTCTAAAGACTTAACCTTGCCTGTGATATAACTTGGACCTGCTGGAGAGACAGGTATGTATCCCAGAGACTACCCCATCTATGGAACAGGCTCCTCATCCATGTGAAGCAGAGTTCCTCCCTAATCCAATTCAAGTGCAACTTGGACAATTGGATGGGAAACTGGAAATTCATCCCTGGTTTGGCACCTGTGTCTCTAATGCAAACAGGCAACCTGTAAATGGTTCATCTCCAAGGCCCATGCTTACACTTATCAAGGGTATCAGAACTTGTCAGAGATTTGGGATGCATGGCTAGGCTTAAAAAGGCCCTTGTGGTCATTAGCCTAGTAAACACCTATGAACCTATGAATCAGTGAGTTTAGAGAAAGAGTAGTGGTAATGCCAGGTGTCAAAATCCAGTTTACTGATCAATGTAATGGTGGTGGTGGGGGGGGGGGTCAGAATAAGTATTGTCATGTAATTTTATTAAGAATTTAACATAAAGTGCAAGTGACAATCAAAAATATTAAAACTGGAACACAAGTTAAATATAATCTGTATAATGATGATAGTTAATTTAAACGACATGTGCATAGTTTAATCTGCACAATATTCATTTAAATTAATATGACTTATCACATATAATTATTATATGTGAAGGGCAGTACGTCATGCAAAGTATGTATGGGACCTATCCTAATATGTATTACGCAGGTTATGTAACCCCATGCATATGAAATTTATTTATGGCCAAAAATACTGCCTTTTAGATAAAAATCCAGTAAAATGAGAAGTTAAAGCCATATACATACATGCATGTTTTAATTAGATCTCTACTCATGTTATAATTTGTGTAATTCAACTTACAACTAACAAGTAAGTTCATCTGTGGCACTGACAGTTAGTAAGCGACACTTAGCATTTTAGCCTTTTTATTCTCATGGGTTCAGTTCTCAGTGGTATTAGTCAAAGTTTGAATTGTATTTGTCCCACCAGTCCATTATATCCCATTTCATAACATTTTACCTCTAAACTGCAATGATTATAACCAACATCATTAAGCATTTGATTATTTCACAGTGGAACATGTGTAAATAGGGTAAGCATCACACATGGTCAAATCTCACTGCCATATTTCACACCTCCAGTGTATTTTGAAGGGATCACTCCCAATATCACTGCAGGCTTTTTTGTACAAATGCAGCTGTCAAAGTGTGCATCATTGGGCACCTGCTGGTACATGTGAGATCTGAACTGGATGCCAATTCAGACACATAGGTCTATGTGTCCTTCTGTAAACATGGCAGAGAAGGTGACGATGGTGCTCCATTTAGAGCCCAAAGGGTGTGTGAAGAGGACTCCAAGATCTTTGGTGACCTCATCATGAAAACCTACAGCTGTAGACTTTTGCAGGGAAACCATACCATTTCTCAGGGCAAGGCTGAGCCTTGGAAAGGCTTGGTCAAGGCTGTCTCCAGTGCAATTGCCATTCTGTGCACTGGAGAACAATGTTGTCACCATTATAGTGACATAAAAAGGCATTAGCAGAACCTCCTGAGCTGGTGGGAGACAGAATATAGAACTGCAAATACCCCTAGGTTGTGTAAGTATAGTGATCCATCCGCAGCCAGTACAGTACCAGTACAGTACCAAGCACATCATGCTTGTATTTTCCATCTGTTTTCTGTTCTGCTATGTACAGCTGCTGAAGCAATTGCCCAACAAGGGCATCAGGAGAGATTGCCTTGCCTCAGTAGGAAATGGGCTAAGTATGCATCAGGTACAAATGCTAACCAGATTATGCTTTCAGGGCATCGGTCCATATGAGCTTAAATAGGCATACCTAACCTTTATATCAAGCATTCATGCCTGATCCAGTAATTCTTAATAATTGCATTAAACAATGAGTAATCAACTTAGCTGTGTGTAGGTTCAATTCCCAGTACAAGAAATTAGCTTTTCTTACAGGATTGTATTGCAGTATTAACTTACATTAAACGTTACATGTTTGCAATTGTATTTATTAACTTGGATTTCACATATCTGATATGCTACAGTCAAATAACTGCTTCTGTATTATTTATAATAACACTGAGATTGATTTATTTTATGACACATTAATGGCTTGACATCATATCTGGATGTGGCAAAAGTGAACATAGTTATATGTTGGCAAAGATGAACATGGTTATATGTTATATTTGCTTATATATTGCAATAGTTATGTGAAATAGCATTGATGTTATAACCATGACTTTCTCCATTCACAGCCTCCTATAACCAAAATAGTGGGTTGTGTGGCGGTTCACCTTATGGGCTTATAAGTTGTGACACCCTCAGATGTGGCTGTATGTTTTATGGTGGATGTTATTTTGGTAGAGTGCTTTTGAGGTTGCTGAGGATATTTATTGTACGTGCAATGTTGGGGGAGCCTTTGGGGTTTAGGAAGATTATATTTAAGATCCTCAGTATACGTGGGTCTGTGGGTCTTTTCCATACTATGTGAAGTGGATGAAGTGTGTGTGTGTGTGTGTGTGTGTGTGTGTGTGTGTGTGTGTGTGTGTGTGTGTGTGTGTGTGTGTGTGTGTGTGTGTGTGTGTGTGTGTGTGTGCATTTCTCACAACCTGTTTGGTATTACAGTGTTTGTATGTGAGAGCATTGCCTCCAGTGACATTGTGTAACTAAATCTCTCACATGCTGTATCACTTTGTTTATGAATTAGAACATTTGTCAGTAGAGATGAAGCAATTGCTGCATTACCTCAGGATGCCCATATCCGCCAATCTGGCTGTAGGAAAGTGCACCTCCATTGTTACAGATCCTTATTCCCTGATCTGTAAGGGGATGGTACAAGAGGGATTTACAGCTGGCTAGCCCAGGTGCTGTATGTTTATTGACTACAATCAATACAGTTTAAGACTAAACTTTGCTCTTTCTCTCACCAGATGCAAAAGAGCTCCCAGCTGCTTCCTTAGAAGTAGTATTAACCCAGACAATTATGGGTTAAGTACACTTGTTATTACCTTCTCTTAATAGATACCATGGATAGAATCTATGGCACTGGCAGTTGGATGCAACAGAAAGCCAAGCTGCACAAAGGTGCGGAAGAGGTTCTCAACAAGACTGCAACTAGACCACTCAGTGATACCCCATACAAGCTGCCCTATCAGACACCAGCAGAAAACAATGTCCCCTGCTGCTTCTCTAACCAAGATGGCTCCTAAGAAGCAATTTCCAGGCTTTCCAGTGATTGGTAAGTTCTAGGAATGCTGGGAAATAATGTCCCTCTGCTGTTCTCAAGCCAATTCCTGTGAAGCAGTTCCTAGGTTCCCCAGTGATTGGTGGTCTAGTTCCAGATGTTACAGATTATAAAAGTAAGATAGAAAAAAGGATTAATACTCTGAAATGTGCAATGTGTATTAAGTGAGTTAGATGGTATGCAGCACAAGATAACATGAGTTTTACGAATCTCAAGGGAGGGCCTTCCTTCTCAGTAGAATGAGCAGATGAGATGAGGTGAGACTAGGAGGATTACCCAAAGTCAAATTTATAGTAAAGGTGGGAATGTCAAAAACTACCAAGTTTAAAAGCACAATAAGGATGGGGCAGATGGGTGGGAAAATCAAATGTAATCAGACAAAAGGAGTACTTAAACAGCACTTCAGCTAAATAATAATGCAGCCAAATATGTGCTGCTAAATAATAAATTCTGTTTCTCAGCTCCACCCACTAATTAGTTAGATTGGATTCCTAGCGAATGCAAAAGGACTTATTTTCTAACTGACCCTAGCTAAAGATTTTAACTCTCCAAGAAGAAAAAAATGTTAAGGTAAAACAAAATTTAAAATAAAACAAATGTTAATATAACAGCAAAAATACAAACTTTAAAATAAAACAAATGTTAATATAAGAGCAAAAATAAAAATAAAATGCCAACATACAAACCTTAAATGAATAAATCCAAGTAAAAAAAAATCACACACCACTTCAGCTAAATAACACATACGTTCACCAAGTGTATGGCTATATGTTTAATACTGCAAGTCCTGGTGAATCCTTCTTTATGTTAAATTTGTTTGAAATAAATGCTGTATCAACAAAAGGTATTACCCCTCTTTTCTGAACTGAGAAAATAGAAGTCTAAATGATGGTAAAAATCCAAACAGCAAATCACTTGAACTGTACTGTATGACAAAGATGTATATTTGGCAATTGTATCAGGTATAGCTATAAAAAAGCCATTGTGTCCTCTTTCGTTCAAAGTCTCATTTTCTGAAACAGCCAGGGACAGCTTTCTTAGCATAATACAGGTTAAAATCATGTTATGCAGTTTTTTAATAAAGACAATTTGGTATGTGTTTTGGTCTTGTTTTGCAGCATTAGTTTAACGTTTGTTGCACATTGCAGACCAAGTGATTTGTGAGTCAGCAGAACAGAGATTCCTCTCATGAATTTCAGGGAGAAATGAAATCATGACTCATGTTGTAGTTATTGATTACTGTCCACAAAATGTAGCTTTGGGAAGGGAGTATTCCTATATACCACCAACTTAGCTGTCATAACACTATTGATGCAATGTGTGTCAGCTTATGTGTGATAGTGACTTGGACTTGAGAAATGACAGTGCTACCACAACAGTTGTAATAGCCTATGCCGTAGCCTGTTTATCATTACTGAGATGACAGCAGACCAGATTGTACAAATGTCTCGTACACCAACACCATGGGTTACCGCAGTAATATATTACATTTTATATGAATTCCTGGTAGTGTGACAGGGCAGCGTAACATATGCAGTTCACTTAATTAGGCCTGCTAACTTACTACTGCTACAGAAACTAATTACATATAAGAGAAAGACATTAAATATGGCCATTTTCCAGCAACTTTAAACAGACCCGAGGTGGGAAGTACTGCACATTGGATTTTGGCTTTTTTCCTGCTCCTTTAACTTCTAAACACTTAAGACAGTTTCCTTCCATTAATTATTTGGTTTATTTAAATATTATGAAGAGTATATGTGTTGCTAAATAACTGAACTGAAATTAAAAGCATGTTAAATAAGGTGGACTTAAAGCATACACATGAAAAAGGTGTCCCATACTTAAAAACACACACACACACACACACACACACACACACACACACACACACACACACACACACACACACACATACATGCACACACACAAGCATTTCTAAGCTTTACATTCATTCTTAGTGCAAAAACAAGCCCGCCACCACATCCCAGTAATTAAAAGAATATTAAAATAAACATTTTCTAAATTTGGAAGGGATGATATTACTTAGTAAAGTACTGTGAGTATATTTTTTTCAATTTAAAAGAATCCTAATTTCAGTATGTCAGGATAGTGTACCTATTGCTATGTTCTCCATTTTGAGAAGTAAAACAGGTGATCCGCAGTCAGTGACTTGTTTAGTTCCACATATTCCATAACACATAAAGCTATGTGTGTATATTCATATTCATACAAAATAAGTCAGACTACTTTGCCTTACCTTTTAAGTACAAAAAGAAGAAAAATCTAGCAAGGCTAGACTTTCCACTGTGTGACACCTTAAATCTCTTGTATTAGAGGCAACATGGGATATATGCAAATTAGGAACATCAGGTGCTTTAGCTAAATGGCAATTCTGAATGTCCATGACTTTTTTTAAGTCTATTTATGGACAGTTTCAGGCCAGTAAAGCCAAACCCCACTAGCTGTAGACATGCATGTTTCTGCCTTCTTAATGGCATCATCAGCACAGCATAAGTGGAAATTTGGCTAACATTAGGAAAAACAGGGTTTCCATACCCAGCTGATAACCATGACTATTAGGGTGTCTGCAAAATATCCCAACTAACAAACTAAAACAATGAGTAAAAAGGTCAGACAGAAGAACCAATCGGTTAAAAAACAAAAAGAAAAAATCTAGCAAGGCTAGACTTTCCACTGTGTGATACCTTACATTTTAAGTACTGTAATTTCTTCCTTAAGTAATTTCTTTTAGGAATCGCACTTTTTACTTCTGTAAGTCTTCTGTATGGAGCAATCACACTTTTATTTATATGTCATGAAGCAATGATTTCTTAATGGGATAGGAGTTTACTATGCCTTGTAATAATGTCAAAAAGTGATGAAGCATTTATTTTACATATTGATAATTATTAACAGTATATTTGACTTCTCTTTAAAATATCATTCTGTGTGTCTCAAAACATGTTTTTTTGCTAAATTGTGTAAAAATTACAGATTTCTTATATTTAACTGCAAAGATACAGATTCTTTTGTTATTCTTCTAAAGAGAATTTACCAGTGACAGCAAGAAAGGGGGATACTGTGATGATTTATTTAAGAGATGTGCTAGCCTACAAGGTCACAGAGGAAAAGGAAGGGCACAAGAGTAAGGCAGGGCAGAAAAGGGCTGTTGAGCAAGGTAAGTACGATGGCAGTTAAAAGGTAGGCAGAGTGTGGAGAAATTGGTTAGTTAGAAAGTATCTAGTATTCTTCACACACCTCATTGGAAGACACCATTTTGCTGTCACATACTGGAGCTGGTGGCAGAAAAAGATTACTATGATGGGAGATCTCTGGATTCCAGATACAGATAAATCAACTCCAAAGGGAAATATCAGTCAGAAACTCAGAATTAGGAAGAATTTGTTCATTTGATACAATAAAGCACCAGACCAAACAACATTTTAGATTTGCCCTCAACAGAATGGGTGAAATTCATGATGTGAAGGTGAGATCTTTGTTGTCCCACAGCAATTGTGCTGAAGTATGTTTCACATCAGGTAGAACAGTAGAGATTTAAAGGATAAAGACTGTAGTGTGGACAACGGAAAACAGTACCATAAGCTGGTGGGAATGATGACACCGAATAAAATAGACAATGGAAAGAAGTGGAGGTGGAAAGCAATCTGCAGATAAGATTCAGAGATAGCTTTCTGAAAGGTAAATATGGGTGGTCAGCATAAGAAGTGACCAAACAGGAAGAGCAGGGAGATCAAGGTCAAACTCTGGAATATAGAAAGAATGTTCTGCTGTGAAAAAGAAGTAGGATGGGAGGAGCAGAGGCAGGGTTTTGTCAAGACAAACAAGAATGGTAAGTATAATGTTGTACTATTTCTTTGCCTTTAGATTTGCAAGAGAAAAGAGCAGAAGATTACTAAACTTGCAGAGAAAAAAACAGAGAATAAATAAACAGAGATATGTGTAAAAAGAGAGGGAGAGGGTGTAAACAAACTGATTAGCTTACATATGCACAAAATGAAACCTTACTGTGATGCTCAGAAACCTAGCAAGTGCCCTGCCACACTCATAGATTTGTGGTCTTTGGTGAAGTGTCAGACAAATAGAAAACAACACTAGTACCACTGTCCGGCGAAGCAATAAAGCCACGGATTGATTCTATGTAAACATTCATTTATTGAGGGAAAAATCCAAGCAGTTGCAGTAACACATAAATGCTTTAACCACTCTGTTTTCATTTAAAACACTTCATCAGACGTGGGCCATCCTTAACAAACTCACTTTATATAGCATAAAATAATGATATCACCAAAAAACTATCCAATGAATAAAAATGCATAAACTTTAAATTAATTTAAAATGAATACCTTTTCATGTTCAAACATATCCCTATTATATAAATATTGCTATATTCAAATAAATATTGTTTAAAAAAAGTTTAAAAATGTTATAAAAATATTGTTAAAACCTATAAAGTTATATATAGAATACTTCAATTCATGCATTACATCCTCATTGATTTGATAGTATTCAAACGCCTTCTACTGGCAAAAAATAATTTGCATACCTTAAGTAAATTAAAACAATGAAACCCAATAAAAAATGCACTTGACTAATTTGTATGGAAATCAAGGGTATTACTAAATCATGTTGAATTTTAAAAAATACTATTTTGTAAACAAAATGAGTAATAAACTTTTTATAAAACCCCCAATAAATAAAACATTATTTCTCCTTAAAACTATTTAAATTTTTCACTTAGACAGGGCCATGTAGGAAAGCTAAATAACTGTGTAGATTTACAGTTTAGCCACTCTTAATTTACGTAAAGGGGCAAATGAAATATACTCATTTAATCCTGGCCTTCTATTAGCTTGTAAAGTCATTTGCCACCACAATTCCCTATACTCAATTGTTTCTTCCCACATGCCACCATATCTGTCCATATTTATTTTTTCTATTACAAAAAATAAAAAATAAGCTTCGGAACATTCCAATGTATGTTTATAAAGGGCATTGTTTTCTTTCCTAGTCTGTATGTCATACATGTGTTCATAAATTCTTCTCTTAAGCTTTCATTCTGTTGTCCCTATATAGAAAGCTTGACAAGACTGACATACAGCTAGGTATACTAGGCCACTAGTATCACAATTACTGTAATCCTTACCCCTTAATTTTGTATTCCTACTTTCCACGGTAATAGTTTCCTTATTAACTAGATATTCACATTGTGAACAATGACCACACTTTAATGTTCCATGTCTCTTCTTGTTGGTCCCCACTTTTTGGTTATGATTAACTTGTAATACATTTTTCAGATTTCTTGCATTTTTATACACCACCTTTAAGTTATCTTTATTGATCATTTCTAAATCAGTGAATGCAAGAAATTTATTCCATTCATTAGTAAGAAAGTAGGAAAGAAAACAATGTCCTTTATAAACATACATTGGAATGTTCCAAAGCTTATTTTTTTATTTTTTTTGCAATAAAAAAATAAATATGGACAGATGTGGTGGCATGTAGGAAGAAACAATTGAGTATAGGGAATTGTGGTGACAAGTGACTTTACAAGCCAATAAAAGGCCAGGATTAAATGAGTATATTTCATTTGCCCCTTTACTTAAATTAAGAGTGGCTAAACTGTAAATCTACACAGTTACATAGTTTTCCTGCATGCCCCTAAGTGAAAAATTGAAATAGTTTTAAGGCGAAATAATGTTTTAGTTATTGGGGGTTTTATAAAAAGTTTTTCACTCATTTTGTTTACAAAATCTTATTTTTTAACAGTCAGCATGATTTATTAATACCCTTGATTTCCATACAAATCAGTCAAGTGCATTTTTTATTGGATTTCATTGTTTTAATTTACTTAAGGGAAACAAATTATTTTTTTTTTGCCAGTAGATGGCGGTTGAATACTATCAAATCAATGAGGATGCAATGCATGAATTGAAGTATTTTATGTATACCTTTATAGGTTTTAATAATATTTTTATAAAATTTTTAGACATTTTTTAAACAATATTTATTTGAATATAGCAAGATTTATATAATAGGGATATGTCTGAACATGAAAAGGTGTTCATTTTAAATTAATTTAAAGTTTATGCATTTTTATTCAATGGATAGTTTTTTGGTGATGTCATTATTTTATGCTATATAAAGTGAGTTTGTTATGGATGGCCCATATCTGATGAAGTGTTTTAAACAAAAACGGAGTGGTTAAAGCGTTTATGTGTTACTACAACTGCTTGGATTTTTCTCAATAAACGGGCATTTACATGGAATCAATCCGTGGCTTTATTGCTTCGCCGGACAGTGGTACTAGTGTGGATTATCAGTTTCTCGGTGCTTTTGGTACCTTTTTGCATACTTTTTTGTGATTTGCACACTGAAAACAGCTTCGGCTTTCCTATTTTTCCAAGGAGGATCATAAAATGAGTTCAGTCCACAATGGAAAATTTATCCTGATGGCAGTGGAAGGGAAGGTGATGAAATCGATCAGACAAAAAATCTTGAAGCCTTCTAAATGACAAGCAGCATGGCTTCACAGCGACTATGACCCCCCCCAAGAAAATATACCTGCAGTTCAACAGCTGGATAAAAAAATGCCAATGGGTGTGGATCTTCTAGGCTTCAGTATAGTCTTTGACTTTGTACCTTATTGAAGTAAGCTACAAAAACTGTTTAAGACAAAAACTTACAAACTGTAGAAAATGACAGTGAGGAAGAATTCAGATGCTCACGACTCAGGTAGTGGCAGAGGGGCCAGTGTTTGGGCCCTGACTATTTAAAATATATGTCAGATGGAGTGGTTAGCAGAGTGATCATATCTGCAAAAATCGCAAACTGGGACCACATTATTAGACTGGAAAGGAACTTACAAGTCTCCTTTAGGTGGGTAGATGGGTGGCAACTGATATTATAATACTCTGCATTTCTGGACACAACAAACTAAAGGACCAAAAAGGTCACACATAAGTTAGTGGATGGTGATGAAAAAGGCCTAGAAGTGATCATTCCCCTGCCCTTGGACTATCAGGTAAAACAGAGAGGGTAGAAGAAAGAGCCAATGAAGTGATAGTTTCCAACCTGCAGCGTACACACCCTAGGAACTGAGAAGTTATAATCCTACTCCGTCCCACATTGGTAAGAAAATAGCTAGAATACTGTGAGCTCTTATTGAAACTCTCAAAGAAAAGAGAGTGGAACAACTTGAAGACATCAAGAAGATGGCAAGAGTAATTTGGGACAAAGGGAAAGAAGAATAAACTCTATCTAGAATTAGTAAACTTATAGTCATTAGACACTAGGAACGAGACAGCAGATATGTTATGGGTGCACAAGATAATGCATGGGAAAAATGAAGGGACCGGAAAGATCATCACATACAGCTGGAGGGTACTCATTCTACCACTGGCCCAAGAAAGTATTTTCTGAGAGAGACAGTTGTGGAACATTGGAACAAACTACCTGACTAGGAAGTAGATTGTGATTTCCCAAAGACCTTCAGGATGGCATGGGACAACAGAAAGAGGCTTGGCAATCCCAGATGGGAGGAGGTATGAACTAAATATCAGATATACCTGAATGGGCATACTAGACAGGTGACTTCCTTTTGTTGCCACTGTTTACATAATGTTATATAAAGATTTATTATAATGTGGATCTCCTTAGTGTATCAGTGTCATTAGAAATCAAAATATATTCCAAGGTCTTTAAACTTTGTCCTCAATAATTAAAATGCATGTTTAAGTAACTGTTTTAAGAGCAGTAAAGTGAGTCACATTTAAGTCTCTCCTGTCTTAACATTTGCATGTAACTGTGAGAGTCCCCTTGATATCTTGTAGCTTTATTTTTATGAAGCAGTCTGAATCATTTCACGTGACTCTTGTAAAAAGCTGATGATGTATTGTATTACATTAAACCCATATGAGTGTTTATTTCTCTACAATTTTCCTGTACAGTCATTAATTTTAATTATACAATGACTGGCCATTAGTATTCCAAAACGATCATGCTGATTGGTCAGCCCAATCAGTGTGCTCGTTGTAAATGGAAAAAGGTCCGGTCACCCGGACATTTTTCCATTGGTATATACTGTAACCTTTATTTATTTTTTTAACAATAATACTAGTAAAATCAGGTATGTTATTCAAAACTAAAGACACGTACCTGATTTTTCTTGTATTTCTGCCATTCTGTCTCCCTCCTGCCCCTAAACTGTCCGAAACATTTTTTTTTATTAAAAAAAAAAAAAAAAGTAAAGAAAAAAGGAGGAATGGAGACCTTATTTTCTCTCTTGCTTCCTTTCAAAAAAACACTATTTAATATGTAACAACACAAGTCCCATACGCATGCGCAGTACATCATACAAAGCCCCAGGATACCAGAAAAATGTGGAAAGGCACCACGGAGGTATTATACAAAGACATTATTTAAGAAAAGTAAGTATTTTTTTATTAAAAAATATAATTGTATAATAGCAATAACCAAGTCCGTGGTGTGGTATATTGAAGATTTACCCATGGTTGTCTTTATTTAATCATGAGGGCTTCACCCTCATGATTAAACCACGCCAACCATGGGTAAATCTTCAATATACCACACCGACATTGTCAGTTATTGCTTAAATAACCTATTCTTCTAAAGTAATCCTTTCACTGATGCTTGCCATTTTTATTTGTCTGACTCTACTCTGAGACTACCCACATTACAAAAAACTTCTGTACTCCTCGGTGCTACCTGAGCTGTGACAAAGCAATGCTGGAGACCCGCTGGATATTGCAGCTTTACATGTAAACACACCATCAAAGCGCAGGTGCATGAGAATGGGTTACTGATCGTCATCAGCCTGCCTGTTTAGTGACAGTCACACGCATGTTATTACGAAGGCTAGCAAGAAAATCTGTGCAGAAAACTAAGCAAATTGGTAGTGACTGCTGATGTTTCTTACAAGTCAAGTTGCAGTAAACAGGCAGAAAACAGACCTATTCCGATTTTATGTGGAACACAAAAATGTAAGTTGCAAGCATAAATAACTGCACAGTTACTGATTCAGTGGAGTAGGAGGAAAATACACCTTTGTATTTACATTTAATAAGTGAAGTTTAGGCTGTTGCTTGTTTCAGGTCTGTGTTTTCTTAGCTTCCTGCAATTTGTTCTCCATTTTTAACATGCTTCTGTTGAATTCTATCATTCCAATGCCTGGTGAGATTTTGTGTTAAAAGTAATGTATTTGTCACTTCCTAATGTGCATCTTTCTGCAATGTCCTCCACTTCGACTGTTTACTTTTCTGCTTATTTCTGGTTCATGCTCTGTTCTCTCCAGGTGCCATTAAAATTCTGCTAGCACACACTGTCTAATTCTGTTTTGGAATGGATATGTGATAGTTCTGTTTTCTGCGGTCAGTGCTATTTATGTGCCATTGGGAGATATGTAGCCCAGCTAAAGATCTTCTGTATTTGATTAATCAATATCATTGTCCCTGACACCTGTAGCTCCCTACCTGTTATAAGTGCAGCAGCACCATTTAGCATAATATACCTGGAAAAGTCTTCCTTATGCTAGTAACACTGGGTAAACAAGAACCTTCAAAAAACAATAAGACAAAGCATTAGTATCCTGCATGTGTTAACCAAGAAACTGTTTTTTAGGAATAATGATTCATTATATTGTAGTCACACATATGGGATTCAAATATCCTCAGCTAATACTTTTAAAAACACGGTCCTCTTAGTTCATAAATAAAACTGCAAGTTAGTTAAGTGGTAGAGAGAAGTCATGTGCTAAATGATCCACCATTACTGTGCTTGTAATCAACAACAGAAGCAACATGTTGCCAGGATTAATTGCATGAGTGAAGGGCTTGTTTTGTAAGTAATGTCCCAGTGGTACCATGTAAAGTCCTGACAACACTATCTGCATGTAAGTAGAAACAGTACAACTCTACTAAGGAGAAAAATTCAAGCACATTTACTTCTACGAGCACACTTACCTCTAAATACACATATCTAGCTATCCCTGAGATTCAGAAACATGCCCTCTGTAACCACACAAGAGTGACCACAGAGATGCCAAGGTGAAAAATGCATGAAGATAATTACCATTTAAGAAAGAAATGCATGCCCTAAGCATTAACTAAATAGTAACTTTGCTCATGAAAATGACAGTGCTGGTGGTAGAGAGTTATTGTTGTTTTTGCTGTTACGGAATTCTTCAAGAGCAATAGTGAGAATGTTGCATGTAAGCAATTCAACCCTAACCCCTCTCCTAATAACTCACCACTTGAAACCGCAATAGAATTCAAATATTTTTTCATAGGTAGTACAGGATCCCTAATCAAAGCTCCCCAACATCCAATCCCAACTCTGCCCAATAGCCATATATCACCACATTCATATTCACCACCAAATCTGTGCCCATATTTATATAAAACTATTTTTAAACAAACTCAAAACATGCTATACTTTAGTTGATGACCTTCCAAGTTAGTACTTTGCAATTGCAGCTAATAGCATTGCATTTCCTGTCTCAATCCTCATAAATAGGTCAGTCTTTCCTCTCTCTTGAAAAAAATCAGACATTATCCTTCTACAGATATTACTAACCTGTAGCAGTCTTGCAGACTTATCCAGATCCCTATTAGATAAATGAAAAATTAAAATCTCGAATGGCTGAAAAGTCAAAAATGCCGCACCCACACCTATATATACCAACTCTGAGATCACACTACAGTGAGGAAAGGTAACTTTTCCGATCTTCATATGCCTTGATCATACAATAGCGATTTCGAAGAATGGCATTTTCGAATTG
The DNA here is from genome assembly GCF_019279795.1 of Protopterus annectens. Lineage (NCBI taxonomy): Eukaryota > Metazoa > Chordata > Ceratodontiformes > Protopteridae > Protopterus > Protopterus annectens. The sequence goes on along the minus strand of NC_056728.1, from coordinate 1,680,434,711 downwards.
TCAGTCGTTCGAGATTTTTCATTTATCTAATAGGGACCCTCTTACCCCCCCCCCCACTTCAAAATACTTGGAAAATGTATTTAAAACAATTGCTAAACTGTCTTCTGCAGGAAGAATTTCTATCCCCCACACAAGGTCTGTCCCTCCCTTAGTGCTAACACTGCACTTCTCACCTTTACACATGCCGGCAATAAAGCTAGAGATATAGGTAAACCAGTTTCCTCTTTATTTCTGGTCTTGTCTAAAGCCTTTAGCACAGTTTGTCACAGCAAACTTCTATTTTTAAATGTCCTAACTAGGTCTGTTTTAAATGACCATTCTATGGTTCCAAACCCACTTATTCAATAGGTATCGGTCAGTAAAATAACATTCTACCCTCTATCCATACCTCACCACCAGTGTACCACAAGGATCTATCTTTGGTCCCCTCATTTGTAACATTCTCCATAACATGCTTCACACATCCACACAACAGGCTTTCCTAATCCAATTCACAGATGACTCCACACTCAAATGTATGTCTGACATCCTGGCACATCTCCAAAAATTTACTCAGGAAGTATTAACAGCCACTAAACATGGCTTTGTAACTTAGAACTCATGCTCAACCCTAAAAAATATAAATCCATCTTATGAAAAAATAAATAAACTCCTCTGACTTAATAATATTACCATTAAAGTCTCTTTTCATAGCAAATTATTAGGACAATAATCTTACATTTTACCTGCATGTACCAAATTGCATAAAAATCACTAAAAAGTAAGGATGCTTTACAGAGCCAAAACCTTCTCAATAATAGGTTCATAGGTGTGTACTAGGCTAATGGCCCTGGGTAGCCATAGGATTACCCTGGCATCATGCCACCTGACCTTGCCAGGATTAATTGCATTTCCTCCTATTTCCCTACTAACCTATTACCTCTAACCTCCTACTCTATATAACTATGCCCTTAACCCTAAAAACTCTCTCTCCTCTTCTTCTCCTAAACATTCTACTTTACTACTACACCCTTACCTCCTATGAAAATCTCATGCTACTTCAAACTCCATCTTCAACCAAACATACTACAACTACACTTCCCCTACCCAAACTATCACACATTAACATACTAGCAACCTGTCCCTATCTCCCACCTCTCTACCATAAAGCCCACCACTACCAACTCACTACCTCCAAGAGACTCACTCTAATACCATTCAAATATACAAAACCCCTACAACCACCCCAAACTCCTTTACTTATATATGGAGATATCCACCCCAACCCTGGCCCCAATACCCCCCAAAAGCTAAGCCCTCTAAAACAAGGTACCACCTACTCTAACCCACACTTTTCCTCAGACTCCCTCTCAATTGCTCATCTTAATATCCGTAGCATTAACAACAAAATCACTCAACTCCATGCCTTAATTGATTTCTATGCCTTTGATATCCTATGTCTCACAGAAACCTGGCTTAAACCTAGTACAAAAGACAATGAATTCACCCCCCCAGGATATAGTACCTTAAGACTAGACCGCCCTAATAAAAAAGGTGGAGGAGTGGCCCTCCTGTTTAAATCCCAACTTCAGCTAACTTTAATTAACTCCTTCCCCCCCACACCAGGAAATGCTGAAATGCTATCCACCAAACTCCAAATTAACACAACCAAATCTATAAACATAATATGTTCCTACATCCCCCCAGGCAAGAACATCCACACCCTAGAAAATATCCTTAGCTGGATTTCTAGCACCTTCCCCCAGGAAACCATAATCCTAGGTGATTTTAATATCGACTGCACCTCCTGCATATCCCCCAAACCCACCACACACCTTAACCTCTTTAACTTTCACCAAACCATTAACTCCCCTACTAGAATAAATAAATCCACCCACAAACAAACAATCCTAGACTGGATACTAACCAACAACAATCCCCTCTCCTACAAAACAGGTATACTCCCTGACAATATTAGTGACCACCTCCTTACCTTTATCGCTAAACAAAAATGCAACATCCCTAAACAACCTACTTATCGAACTAAATATAATAAAACAGCATTTAATCTCACATCCTTTCAAACTGAACTCAAAGAATATAACTGGTCTACCCTAAAATACCTCCCAATAGATGAAGCAGTAACGCATTTCAACAATACCTTCTTACAAATTCTAAACCAACATGCACCATCCCGATTAGTTAAAATCAAATCCAAAGCAGCTCCTTGGCTCTCTGCTATTACTAAACAAACTATGAGAGCGAGAAATAAATCATGGTCAAAATGGAGATCCACTAAAAACCCCACTGACCATCAAACCTTCAAACATCTAAGAAACAAAACAAAGAAACTTGTCATCCTAGATAAAAAAAAACTATAACTTTCAACACCAACAAAACCATAACCAAAACCCGAAAAAATTCTGGTCAGGAATTAATAAACTTCTCCACCCAGGCAATACCAAAACACCTACCCCAGCTAGCTTAGCACAAAAACAACCTAGCATCATAGCCAACACCTTTAACAATTTCTTCTCTCAAACTGTTAACTCACTTGCAAGCACTATGACTCCACCCCCCTCCCTCCAAACTACCCCCATCCCCAGCAATACCTATACACTAAAACTTGAAACCGTCTCAACTACCTATATACAGAAACTACTGTCTAAACTAAAACCCTGTACACCCTCGGCTGACAAACTTCCAGCTGAATACCTTCAATTAGCTGCAAAAGAAATAGCATACCCAGTATCCATCTTAATAAACAGAACCATAACAGAATCCAAAATTCCATCCTGCTGGAAAATCTCCCACATTATTCCACTCCACAAAGGTGGAAACTCTAATGAACTATCCAATTTTAGACCTATTGCCCTTCTATCGCCTCTATCACAATAATGGAACGCTGTATTCACCATCAACTCCTAAACTATCTCTTAAATAACAACCTGCTTGTAGACTCTCAACATGGCTTCAGACCCTACCACAGCACTACTACTGCCCTTCTTTCCTTCTCTGATACCATAAATAAAAATCGAAATAAAAACCTATTCTCTTTCTCAAGACTGTTTCTAGACCTCTCAAAAGCATTTGATATGGTCAACCATCAACTTCTCCTTGATACCTTAAAATCTCTATCACTGGACTCTCTAGCCTTACAGTGGTTCAATTCCTATTTAACTAATAGGAAACAAGCTGTACTGTGGGACAGCCATCTATCCACTCTACTCCCTGTCACTATTGGTGTCCCACAAGGATCTATCCTAGGCCCCCTACTTTTCTCCATCTTCATCAACAATCTGCCCAATTCCCTACCAACATCCACATGCATACAATATGCAGATGATTCCACTCTCATCTGCTCCGCCCCTACCCCAGCAGAACTCCACTCCACTACCCAAGCAGTCTTTACTGCAGCAGAAAATTGGTTTCAACATATCTGTCTCCTCCTGAATCCCAAAAAAACCAAACTATTACTATTTACCCCTACCTCTAAATCCACCCCTATCTCTTTCTCTATAACATCCTGTAATGGCACTATCATTGAACCTGACAACTGCACTAAACTCCTAGGCGTCACCATAGATAACCAGCTTAACTTCGACTGTCATATTGATTTAACTATCAAAACTGTTAATAAAAAGATTGGTACCCTATACAGACTAAAGCCCTATCTCACTGCTTCTTCCCGAGTAGCCCTAGCCCAAACTCACCTTATCTCTACACTAACCTACGCCTCCCCCTCCTTTGTCAACTTATCTAAGGGTAATCTTCAGAAACTGAATACTGCCTACCACAGTATAGCCAGATTTGCCACTGGCTCACCTTTCCAAACTCACCACTGCCTTAACTTAAAGAAACTCAACTGGCTTGAACTCCCAAACCTTATACTCCTACAACAACTAATCATCACCTTCAAAATTCTTCATTACCCTTCCAACATTCCAATACTAAATAATGTCATCACACCTTATAAGAATCTCAAGACACTCAGATCAGCCAACAAGCTATTAGTTACTACCTTGAAATCTCATAATAAATCAGGTGATTCCCTATTTGCAAACACTATCGGTTCATACTGGAATAAACTTCCCACTGAACTGACCTCCCTAACATCATGTCACCTTTTCAAAAAACAGATAAAAAACCACCTACTAATCCATTGGCTTTGCCCCTGCTCTAATCCTGACTGATCATACTACTGGTCATTACTCTGAACAGTCTGCTACTTTCATTCTTTACTCTCCCATTCTTACCTAGACTAACATTTTTAGCCCCCTTCTCTGGTCCTTCACCCTTTTCCCTTATCTCATTGCCTATATACCTCACTCTCCTTTTTAACTTTACTTTCTTAACATTTAACTTGATAAAATACCATTACCCTATCTAAACATACTCTACCCACACTTTTCTTTTTCCTCCTATCCCTTTTTCCCTTAACTTTACTACCAATATACCTCCTTACCTTCTAACTTGCTTTTTTAACACTTCTAACTACTAGCTTTCTTTCACTCTGTTAATTACCAATTCTGTCCTCTACCTTCTGACCAATGATTAATTTTATGTACCTACACTTCAGATATCCTTAACTCAACTGTATATTTTGGTACCTGAGCTTATCTCCTCAGCCACATGATGTGAACTTTGATTATAATCTTACTGTAACCTAGTTAAGTTAGTCAAGACAAACTGTATTTTGTCCTTGTACATTTTTGTTTTGTTTTGTTTTTGTTCTTTTGTTAAAAAAGATTGATCTATTTAGTAAAGTATTCCTCATGTATTGTCTTAGTCTAATAGTGGAGCTTTTCTCCTCGGGCCTCTGCTGAAAATGGACATGTATCCAGCCAGACTAGCCCGGTTAACAAATGTAAAATAAAATAAAATAAATAAATAATGAGTGAAGGGCTTGTTTTGTAAGTAATGTCCCAGTGGTACCATGTAAAGTCCTGACAACACTATCTGCATGTAAGTAGAAACAGTACAACTGTACTAAGGAGAAAAATTCAAGCACATTTACTTCTACGAGCACACTTACCTCTAAATACGCACATCTAGCTATCCCTGAGAATCAGAAACATGCCCTCTGTAACCACACAAGAGTGACCACAGAGATGCCAAGGTGAAAAATGCATGAAGATAATTATCAGTTAAGAAAGAAATGCATGCCCTAAGCATTAACTAAATAGTAACTTTGCTCATGAAAATGACAGTGCTGGTGGTAGAGAGTTATTGTTGTTTTTGCTGTTACGGAATTCTTCAAGAGCAATAGTGAGAATGTTGCATATAAGCAATTCAACCCTAACCCCTCTCCTAATAACTCACCACTTGAAACCGCAATAGAATTCAACTATTTTTTCATAGGTAGTACAGGATCCCTAATCAAAGCTCCCCAACATCCAATCCCAACCCTGCCCAATAGCCATATATCACCACATTCATATTCACCACCAAATCTGTGCCCATAGTTATATAAAACTAATTTTAAACAAACTCAAAACATGCTATACTTTAGCTGATGACCTTCCAAGTTAGTACTTTGCAATTGCAGCTAATAGCATTGCATTTCCTGTCTCAATCCTCATAAATAGGTCAGTCCTGGAATCTCACATTTCCTCTCTCTTGAAAAAAATCAGACATTATCCTTCTACAGATGTTACTAACCTGTAGCAGTCTTGCAGACTTATCCAGGTCCCTATTAGATAAATGAAAAATGAAAATCTCGAATGGCTGAAAAGTTGAAAATGCCGTTCTTCGAAATAGGCATTGTGGGGGGCTGTACCCACCCACACCCCCGTTACTTATATATACCAACTCTGAGATCACACTACAGTGAGGAAAGGCAACTTTTCCGATCTTCACTGTACCACGATCATACAATAGCGATTTCGAAGAATGGCATTTTCGAATTGTCAGTCGTTCGAGATTTTAATTTTTCGTTTATCTAATAGGGACGCTCTTAACCCCCCCCCCACTTCAAAATACTTGGAAAATGTATTTAAAAACAATTGCTAAACTGTCTTCTGCAGGAAGATTTTCTATCCCCCACACAAGGTCTGTCCCTCCCTTAGTGCTAACACTGCACTTCTCACCTTTACACATGCCGGCAATAAAGCTAGAGATAAAGGTAAACCAGTTTCCTCTTTATTTCTGGTCTTGTCTAAAGCCTTTGGCACAGTTTGTCACAGCAAACTTCTATTTTAAATGTCCTAACTAGGTCTGTTTTAAATGACCATTCTATGGTTCCAAACCCACTTATTCAATAGGTATCGGTCAGTAAAATAACATTCTACCCTCTATCCATACCTCACCACCAGTGTACCACAAGGGTCTATCTTTGGTCCCCTCATTTGTAACATTCTCCATAACATGCTTCACACATCCACACAACAGGCTTTCCTAATCCAATTCACAGATGACTCCACACTCAAATGTATGTCTGACATCCTGGCACATCTCCAAAAATTTACTCAGGAAGTATTAACAGCCACTAAACATGGCTTTGTAACTTAGAACTCATGCTCAACCCTAAAAAAAATATTTCGTTTTTCCCCAAATCCATCTTATGAAAAAATAAATAAACTCCTCTGACTTAATAATATTACCATTAAAGTCTCTTTTCATAGCAAATTATTAGGGATAATAGTGCACAATAATCTTACATTTTACCTGCATGTACCAAATTGCATAAAAAATCACTAAAGTAAGGATGCTTTACAGAGCCAAAACCTTCTCAATAATAGGTTCATAGGTGTGTACTAGGCTAATGGCCCTGGGGCCTTTACAAGCCTAGCCATAGGATTACCCTGGCATCATGCCACCTGACCTTAGTTCCCAGTGCCTCTGTTGAGTAGAGCCACTGGAGTTATCCCCAGGGTGAATTTTCTACTTCCCATCCAGTCATCAAGATTTCTCTTGAAGAGGGTCAGCGAGGTACTCTGTTTGACATGTATAGGAAGTCTATTCCACAGCATGGGCAGTCTCTGGGTTATGAACCTGTCCCTCCAGCATTTCTGTTGATTGTGGTAATGAGGCTGAGGTCTGTCGAACATGTGGTGCGGAGGGATTGGAATTTCTTTAGATGTAGAATTTCTAACAGAGCTGGGTCAGACATGGCTTTGTAAGTCAAGCAGAGATTGTCTCTAAGTAGGCGATATGAGATAGAGAATAGTTGGAGTTTTTTGAGTCTGTCTATTCAGGACAAGTGTTTAAGGCCTAGGATCCTCTTTGTGAGGTACATTTGTGGCCTCTCCAGTTGTTGCAATTGTCTAGTGAGGTACATGCCAAATGGGGCATTATACTCGATGATTGGCCTAATGAGGGAAGAGTAGAGGGAGACAATGACCTCTTTCTTCCTGGATGCAAAACCCTTAGTAATGAGATGTGCCATATAGAAGGACTTTCTGACCACAGTGGCAATGTGGTGATCAAAAGATCAACTAAAACTACATTTGACACTACTTACCTCATTATCCTCACTATGTTATGTTGTTCCCACCCTTACTAACCTCCAGGCTTCACAAAAATCAAAACTTGAACAATGGTATAATAAAGTAGCTAACTTTGCAACAAATACCCCTTTCAGAATCCACTACTGTACTGCACTAAAAATCCTAAATTGGTAAGAACTACCCCATCAACTAACATGTATTCAGTTTCTTATCACCTAAAAAATTATTCAGCATCCATCTACTTGTCCAGCACCAAATATCATTCTCCACAACTATGTTCCCACTCGGTCATTGTAATCCAATGACCAAAAACTCCTCTCAATCTACAAACCTATCAAATCTGCTGTGCATGGCCTGTACTGATACCATGCACAGCAGATACGATGATAGGATTGTGGATTGAGAGGGGTTTTCTGACTATTAGTGACTCAATATACCACAAAATGACGATAGTTTTCTCCACATTACTGCCAAGGTCATCAACCCTCTTGCACATGTGCAAAGTGGTTTTCCAGGTACTCAAGAGAATTGCAGAATGTTGAAGAAGCCTCTCCTTCCAGTCCTTTAAAACCACTCTGAAAAACTTCCTACCCAAATCTGTCTCTGTTCTTGTTCAACTCCAAGATAACTTATAGCCCTAAATATAAACAAGTACCTATTCATACCTTACACCTCCTTTCTCTCCCTTCTTTACTCTTTTTCCATATCAGTTTCTCTCCCCGACTCTCTTTCTAACTATGCCATAACCCTGTTTTTCTCTCACTTCATATTACAATTTCTGTTTGTATTATACTAACTTACCTTTAATTTCTCTATAAACTGGCTACAATTTTTCTAAATATTAAATCATTGTCATATACATTGTATTTATTCTTAAGCAATGTTTTCACATTCTGTCTAGTTTGGTATAATCGCTTAAACTGTAGATGTTTTTGTACAATTTTGAGGACTGTAAAATTACTGTTATTAAAATGTTTTTGCAATACTGTGGAGCTCTTCTTAATGAGCCTCTGCTGAAAATGAGCACTTACCCAGTCAATAAATAAATATAAAAAGTATAAAACAAGAGGATAGCACAAAGAGAGATAAAGCAAGAGAGAGTGATGCAACCCCCTATTTACACACACACACACACAATAATTTAGCATCCTGTCTGCATCTGATGATCACTCTTACAGGTGCATACAAGTGGACTAAACAGCAGCTAGGCATGCTATTATGCCAAGTGCAATACTGCTGACTAGGTATAGAAACTCGACCGTCCCTCTTGGATGATGTGCTAACAAGGGTGTAGCAACAGTGTACCATTAGCCAATGGAGGGCAATAATGTTGGGTGCTGATGTTGGCCATAAGGGTGTGTGTGTGTGTGTGTGTGTGTGTGTGTGTGTGTGTGTGTGTGTGTGTGTGTGTGTGCTTGCATGCATGCACCTGTGAGCATGTTGTACAGAACAAGGACAAAAAAATGTCATATGAACTTGCACAGTGTTAGTATGTGTGCGGTCCAACATGCTCTGGTAACACAAGCAGCTTGCAGCATATGCTTGGCAACCATCAAGATGTCAGAACTGAGGTAATGCATGAATTCAGCAGTATGCCAGCTGGAAGAAGGGTGATGTATGACCAAAATGATGAGGCGCATATCCTGCCCTATGCTCTCCTACTTTGAGAAAATGTCCACAGTGTATTACTTTGCCAACAGCCGTGTATGTCAGGTAGCATGTGGCAGTAGCATGCTTCCCGGATAGACCAAGCCAGGAATCTGTATGCCTATGGGGAAAGTGAGAATCCCCTGAATATGCAGAGTATGCATGTGGGTAAACAAGGCAGCCTACATCTATCTTTGTATCTATATCTATATCTATATTTATATATCTATATCTATATATCTATCTAAAGGTTGGATTAAGCAGTACATAATACTGCTATACATGCATGTTAAGATACCTGTCTATGCTATAGTATTGAGAATACAATGCTACTATGCAATGCTTTCAGAAGTAGTCTATAAGATGACAGCAGTCATACAAATTCCTGCATCTGGGGAGACACTCCATTTTCCCCATTCAGGAGCTTATTCTCTGTTATCTAAGATACAAATACCTAAGATACAAAACAAAAACAAGAAATACAAGTATCATGAATTAAATTTCCTGCTTGGGGCCTACTCAACTATGGCTGAAATAATAGGGTAGTGATCTGCACTTTATACTTACTGTAAACTCTATAACCTTTACTTTCCATTGGCCTAGAAGATCAAAATGGCATCTTTTCAGGTCAATATAGTGATGCCAGCAAAACTCACTAGAGTGGGTAATGCCAATAGCAACAGTCACCACTATGGCAAGTCTGTGCCAGGCATCCATTTTATACATTCATAAGAGTCCTCCGAGCAGATGATCACAGAAGTCTTTGTACATAAGTAACAGAATATATCACTCTCCTTGGAAAACCCTGGGAGCCCTTCCACCCTGAGTGCCTTCAAAAGCCATGACCATATAGCAGGCCACAAGCCAAAATAAAATGGTAACCTTCTTATGTCCATGCATGCTGCTACAGGTAACACATCATGCCCATCTTCAGGTACCTCATTAGCATGGCCATTTGTGGTGCCACCATTGTTTAACACAAATATATATGCCATGTCCAGATGGAGCTAGGATGTGAACTATGGCATATTGTTAATGTACCAGCAGCACAGTGTTTACATATGTGTCATTTTCTGACTTTTAGTGACTCATTATGCCACAAAATGACAATAGTTTTCCCCGCATTACTGCCAATGTCATTAACCCTCTTGCACATGTGCTAAGTGGTTTTCGGGTACTCAAGAGAAGTGCAGAATGTGAAGAAACCTCTTAGAGCAGCATAGATGAAGTGCTTAATGAGATAAAAGTATGATTCAGAAGCATTCATTCATAATAAGCTTATTAGTATAATTACTATGTTAGCAGCCATGAAACTGCATGATAAAGACAGCCACGGCTATTAATGTGCTTAACATCCTACAGAAGTTTGCCATAGAGCAGCCAGTAGAGTGGGGAATCACTCATAGAAACAGAGAGTCTCCAAGATATAAGACAAGCAATCCAGAGAGGTAAATGATTGAGGCTGGTATTATTTTTATTTTGTGTAGTACAAATGCTGTATTTGTGTGATGTTTGCTGAACTACATAACACTGTGTTTCCATAGGGGGTCAGCTAATGGTAGTAAATATCAACAGATGCACATTGTCTTGGGTAATGCAAAAACGGGTAGGAGTTTACACTATGGCAGGACAACTGCTGGGGATGTACTGTAGAAGCTTTCAGCAAATCAGCAAGGCTTGTTATGCATGGTACTATAACAGTATGACATAGGACACAGGTCCTGGCTTAGAATAAGGACTTTGTATGTCATAGGCATTTCTGATATGCAAGTCCTGGATGGTATATTGTGTGTTATTATTTAATTCACATATGCTGCATTACATGCTGGGATGTTCAGTAAGGAAGGCTTACAGCTGTCAAGTGGGTAGCACTCTGTGTGGGCTTTTTGGGTGCTACATATTTATCTGATGAGGAGGTTGTGATGCATTAAGTGTTCATTTCTCACTGTGGGAGCATGGATTGAAGCACCGCTTGGGCATCCTAGGGATATGCATGCAGTGGACCTTGTATTTCAAAGCTTTCTATGCTGTGACTGTGTGACTGGTGTGTCTATGTAACTTTTACTCTCACCTTCTCTTATGGATAGGGTTGCCAGCTGTCCAGTTTTTGACCGGACTATCCGTTTTTCTGGCATGTCCTTAGTCCGGTTTTAGCCACAAAGAAAGCTGGCAACCCTACTTATGGAATGCAAATGTGGGGAAAATTATGTGTGCCTTTATGATGATATGCGGGAGGGGGTGGTAAAGTGCCATGGAGTTCATATTTTGATCTGCACTTATGCCACTGGATTTTGCAGCAAGCAAACTTGTCTTGCCTACTTCTGGTATTACATCAGGAGAAGTTTTCCTAAAGTCTCTGTAGTATATGTGGGGTTCCTTTTCCTACATGTTTGCCAGGGAGATGTATGTCTGGATTGCAACTGCTCTGTGTGTGTGTGTGTGTGTGTGTGTGTGTGTGTGTGTGTGTGTGTGTGTGTGTGTGTGTGTGTGTGTGTGTGTGTGTGTGCAGGGTGCCCCCCCACACACACACATACATATATATATATATATATATATATATATATATATATATATATATATAGATAGATATATATATATATATATATATATATATATATAGATATATATATATATAGCAAGGCACAACAGATAGTATTAGAGCCACACATCCTAAGGGATGTCCTAGCATAGGCCTTCAGCTATTTTTGTTTGTACTTGACATGCACTGTGTATGCAGTTGTCAAGAAGGTTGTCAAACTATGTCACTCAAATCCCTACTGGTCTTTTAGTACTTCTCCATTTTAGGGAAATAACATGATACATCTCACCACAGTTTTATCCTTTGACAGTTTAGTTAGAGACTGCATGTCTGTCACTGTGACCCATAGGAACATAATGAAAATGAGCTTTGTCCCAGGTAGACACTTGTCTGCATACTGTCCTGTTCAGATACATGTGCCCCCCCACCATGTCTCAAAGCATCTCACAGAAACATGCCATACTTAATGCTTCCAAACAGATGGCAGTCATACATGTAGCAAATCCAATATCATGGGAAGTGTGCAAAATAGCTCATATCAAAACTGAGTATTTTATTTGTGTTGGTGAGGTAAGAGTATAACACATATAATATGCCACCAGCTTGTAGGTATATTTCTTTGATATTACATGTTGTCATGCCTAAAAGTGAATGTCACCATAAAGGAAAATTCTCCCAGACAGTGATATCCTGCTGTAGGCCTTCCATTAGCATGGTTAGTGGATGCACTGTAATGACAGAACTGACCAGACCATCTATGTGTGTGACTGGTGCAACCTTTTACAGGAGACCAGTGCTGCTGGTGACCAAACTAGGACATAAAAACAAGTCTGTAGCATGGTTTTAGACATGATTAAGCATGGATGTACCAAGGCAACCTGCCTGAAAAGGGAGTGGAGGGCCATCCTGGGAGTCTTCCAACTGAGTCATCACTGACAGACATGGAGCAGACCTCTCATATTTGTCTGGGGTACCAGACAGTGCAGACATCCACAATAAAGTTATGGATTTGGATGCTAAAGTGCACAGAACACTGTGAATATCAGTTTGTGATGCCCTATCTGGGTATGATGCAACATGCAGAACTCTCTGTAGTGCCCGTCCTTTTCCAAAGCACTTTATGTAAGATTACTTTCACTAGACAGTAGTTGCAGGTGACATGTTCATTCACAGACTTGGCTATGCTTATGCATTTTCACAGGTGTTGTATTACTGGGCTCCTCCACTGTGGATATAAGCATGCCTGATGTCAGGATATTGTCTGGTACTAATAATGATGGCAGACAAATCCTTGCAGAGTTGGGGATCATAGATTTAGTGTTAGACAGCTTTTCTGCCTTGCTTCATAGGAATCCCCAGTAGTGTGCTCACATTCCCCTCAGCAAAAGTTGTATCCTGTGTCTTGGCCAACCTCCAAACAACCCAAGGCTGTCTCGTTGCCCTGCACTGTGAGACCCTGAATCTGTGTAACACTAAAGTGTTTTCAGCTACACTAATTCCCCTCAGCAAAAGTTGCATCATGTATCTTGCCAAACCTCCAATCAACCTAAGGCTGTCTCGTTGCCCTGCACTGTGAGACCCTACATTGGTGGTACACTAAAGTGCTTTCAGTTACACTAGTGTATGATAGAGTTATATTTAATCTGTCCTCCAAACTGAAGGCTGTTTCCCCTTTTTCCCTGCAGAAGTGGCAGTCTTTTTCACCACTCTGAAATAGATTAGTAGCATAACATTTGTAATTATTAGGAAAATACTGCCCCCCACTGACCTGGAATTAACAGCTTGGTTTTCCTGTTTTCTTTTTGGCAGCTGGCTTAGTCCAGTTTTTCTGACTCTCAACCTTGCATTACTTTGTGTCTACCCCCCTCTCCACCTTGAACCTGCACACCTCCCCTCCCACTCCTGCTTAATTACAGGGGTATCAAAAAGCCTGATGTAGAAAGGCACCATCTTTTGACTTAGCTTTTCTGCCTTGCTTCATAGGAATCCCCAGTAGTGTGCTTGCATGCAAGTTCTACCCGGTATTGTTTTTGTTTGCGACTCTTACTGCTATTTTTGAGAAGTTTCACACATGATATATATATTTTTGTCATGCATATTTCTGGTTGGTAACAGCTCTGTCTGGTCACTTGTTTTCAGGAGTTGCATTTCAAGAGGGTTTTTGTTATTTTTTTCCTTTACTCTATTTGCCCTGCATATGAGTGTTTTTGTTGTGCCAGTATAGAATTGTATTCATAGCATATTGTGACTTTAAATAACAGGTAAAAACTGCTTTATTCAATAATGTGAATACTGTCACCTGCTATGTGTACTTTTAGATCAGTAACCTGTTTGTCAGTTAGAGTAGAAGTTACTGTAACCTCAGAGGGATACAACTGACTCTGTGTATCTGCATAACATCACTGTTATTTCTGGCTGATAGCTGGAGAATGTAGCATCTTAGAAGTTACTTGTGTTTGTGTAGCATACCACTGATTACTGACTTTTAGTGCAGATTGTTAAATTGTGTGTAGCATCTTAGAAGTTACTTGTGTTTGTGTAGCATACCACTGATTACTGACTTTTAGTGCAGATTGTTAAATTGTGTGTAGCATCTTAGAAGTTACTTGTGTTTGTGTAGCATACCACTGATTACTGACTTTTAGTGCAGATTGTTAAATTGTGTGTAGCATCTTAGAAGTTACTTGTGTTTGTGTAGCATACCACTGTTGTTCCTGACTTTTAGTGGAGAATGTTAAATTGTGTGTAGCATCTTAGAAGTTACTTGTGTTTGTGTAGCATACCACTGTTGTTCCTGACTTTTAGTGCAGAATGTTAAATTGTGTGTAGCATCTTAAAAGTTACTTGTGTTTGTGTAGCATACCACTGATTCCTGACTTTTAGTGCAGATTGTTAAATTGTGTGTAGCATCTTAGAAGTTACTTGTGTTTGTGTAGCATACCACTGTTGTTCCTGACTTTTAGTGCAGAATGTTAAATTGTGTGTAGCATCTTAAAAGTTACTTGTGTTTGTGTAGCATACCACTGTTACTCTTGACTTTTAGTGCAGAATGTTAAATTGTGTGTAGCATCTTAGAAGTTACTTGTGTTTCTGTAGCATACCACTGTTGTTCCTGACTTTTAGTGAGAATGCTAAATAGTGTGTAGCATCTTAGAAGTTACTTGTGTTTGTGTAGCATACCACTGTTACTCTTGACTTATAATGCAGAATGTTAAATTGTGTGTAGCATCTTAGAAGTTACTTGTGTTTGTGTAGCATACCACTGTTGTTCCTGACTTTTAGTGGAGAATGTTAAATTGTGTGTAGCATCTTAGAAGTTACTTGTGTTTCTGTAGCATATCACTGTTGTTCCTGACTTTTAGTGAGAATGCTAAATAGTGTGTATCAGCTTAGTAGTTACTATTTTTGTCTTCATAACCTTCATACCGATACATGATAGTGTAGTGTATGTTATAATAGCTTGGTATCAACTGCAGTTACCTTTTTTGGGGGGGGAGGGTTGTTTTTTTTTCTCTGCTTTCCTTGCATTTTGTGTTGTTCATAGAACTGTGCTGTTTCTTACAAGGTATGCTGCTCCTCCCCTGCATTCTCTGTCTTAGTTACTTGGTAATCAGAGTGTTTTAAACCTTCAGACCTAATATTTACCTTATTTTCCTTTTTACTTCCAGTCCCCTCAGCAAAAGTTACATCCTGTGTCTTGGCCAACTGCCAATCAACCCAAGGCTGCCTTGTTGCCCTGCACTGTGAGACCCTGCATCGGTGGAACACTAAAGTGCTTTCAGCAACACTAGTGTATGTTAGAGTTGTATTTAGTCTGTCCTCCAAACTGAAAACTGGTTCCCCTTTCACTGTACGCATGCACACTACTCGTCCCCGTCCCCCCCATATCTCTCTTCCTATAGTACTCCTAGGTCAATTACTTAAAACTACTTTCTCTTGGAAAAAGTTTACATATGTACCTGCAACCCATACTTATTTTGTTTTTCCCTACAGAAGTGGTGGTCCTTTTCATCACTCTGTACTAGATTAGTAGTATAACATTTGTAGTTATTAGGAAAACACTGTCCCCCACTGACCTGGAATTAACTTAACTTGGTTTTCCTGTTTTCTTTTTGTCAGCTGGCTTAGTCCAGTATTTCTGACTCACAACCTTGCATTATTTTGTGTCTACCCCCCCTCCCCCACCTTGAACCTGCACACCTCCCCTCCCACTCCTGCTTAATTACAGAGGTATCAAAAAGCCTGATGTAGAAAGGCACCATCTTTTAACTTAGCTTTTCTGCCTTGCTTCATAGGAATCCCCAGTAGTGTGCTTGCATGTAAGTAGCCCACTGCCCTCTGGGTGGCTCCATACTATTAGTGCACCCAAGTGCCCCACCTGCCTACTAGGTGGCTCCATACTATTAGCTTTAGAGTCTCTAAATCCTTTTACCTACTCTTCATCGAATCCCCCTAACAGTTCTTAGTCATCTCTTTATTATTGTTCTCTCTCGCACTGTGGTCCCTGTATAACCATACAAATATTTCCTTATATCACTCGGCTATAATCCCCCTTCAATGGTTTTTAAGCCTCTTACCTTCTTATATATCTCACCCCACTTACCTTCAGACTTCAGCACTCCACTTTGATTATTCTCCTCGATCTTCTTCTTCTTCTTCTTTTGGCTCTACCAGCTCCGTTTGCCCTGCGGGCTTAATCCGCTCCCCTACCCTGCCCATAATTCCCACCCGCCCCCAGTTGTCCTACACTTATTATCACCTTGCCATTCCCCCTCATCTGACACCGCTCCCATTCATCAGAATCAATCAGCATTAACCAATCATTCACAGGACCCAGCCCTATTACTCAAACTCTCTCCAGTCTCTCACTATATGCTATTTATAAACACACCAACTATTACTCAAATACCCCTACAATGCCTCCACATACTTTTAACAAATCCTCAAACTCTAATCTTATTTACTGCCTAATACCCCCACTTATAATTCTCTATCTTCTCACAGCCTATGAATACCAACACCTCCCTGGCACCCACTACCCTAGAACCAAAACCAGTACTACTAATCAGCCACATAATTCTAACCAACAACTACCCCACCTCTCATCAAACTCTTCTAACACAAAAACTCAACATCCCATTCGTGCGTCATATATTAATCCTAGAACTAAATACTACTACAAACTCTTATTTAAACACCAGAAACTTGCTATTACATTACTACCTAACCTCATAGTGGATGGTGACATCCACCCTAACCCAGGCCCAACCCCACCTGTTACTATCAGCCCCACAAATAACACCCACACGAACCTACGAAACTCAAATAATGCCCCCAACTCACTCCTAGTGTGTCACCTAATCATTAGAAGTATAAACAAGAAAATTCACTACTTACATGCCCTCCTGGATGTCCACTCCCCTTATATACTATGCCTTACCGAGACCTGGCTCAAGTCTACTACCATTGATAATGAGATTATACCCCCAGGGTACAATATATTAAGACTTGATCGTATCTCTAAGAAAGGAAGGCGGTAGCCATCTTGTATAAATCCACTCTGGAAGTATCAAAAACTAGTACCCCAAATGCCTTGTTTACTAACAATGCAGAAATACTCATCACAAAGGTCCAACTCAACAAACGCAAATCTATAAATATTGCATGTGTCTATATTCCCCCAGGTGACAACACAAATACCTTGGAGGATATCCTCCAATTGCTCTCCACTAACTGCCCCCAGGAAACTATTATTCTCGGGGATGTTAATATCGACTGGAATACTTGCTCTTTAGACTTCCCCTCCACCCATATAAATTTGCATGGCTTCTCTCAGATTATATCTTCCCCAACCAGAATCAATAAGCCTAACAAAAAGAAAAGTATCCTGGACTGGATATTAATAAACAACCTACCCCAAATATATAAAACAGGAACCCTACCTGAGGACTTTAGTGATCACTTCCTGACCTATATTATCAGAAAAAGAAATGACATCCCGAAACAATCTTCCTTTAGAACCATTAGAAGTTGTAAGAACTTTATGCAGACTAAATTTCAGAATGAACTTAACACATGTCACTGGTCCAACCTATGGCTACTTCCATTAGATGAAGCAGTCTCATACTTTAACTCTACATTTCTTGTTATCCTGGATAACCATGCTCCCCCACGCACCATCAGTACCAATAACAAAGTAGCACCATGGCTGTCCAATGATACAAGACAAACATTTATTAGCAGAAACAAAGCGTGGACCTCCTGGAGAACCATTAAATCCCCAAAAGACCACCTTATATATAAACAGCTGAGAAATTATACAAATTAGTCTATTATGCTAGACAAAAAGAATTACTACTGCAATCTGCAACAAAAGCACCAAAATCAACCACAAAAATTCTTGTCAGGTAAAAACAAACTTCTCCACCCAGGCCAGTCATCTACCCCTACCTCCTTAACTAACCTCCAACAACCTCCTACAATTGTTGCTAACACCTTTAACACTTTCTTTACAGAAACCATGCAATCCCTAGCCAGTAAGCTATCTCCCTATACCCCAAGTACCATCAACCCCACATCTGATAATAAGATCCACTTTAAGCTTGATGCAGTACCAACATCTTTCATTTAGTCCCTACTTAAAAAACTGAAACCCACCACCCTTTCAGCAGACCTACTACCTACAGAATATCTCCAAAAAGCCACTAATGAAATAGCATACCCCATATTAATTTTAATCAATAGAACTATCCATGAAGCCTATATCGCCCACATCTGGAAAATCTCCCACATTGTTCCTATTCATAAAGGGGGAAATTCCACTGAACTTTCAAATTATAGGCCTATACCCATTCTGTCTTCCTTGGCTAAAATAATGGAAAAATGTATCCACAAGCAATTTCTTGCCTATCTGAATCAAAACACTCGCCTAGCCCCCTCCCAGCATGAATTTAGACCTTGTCATAGTACAGCCTCAGCCCTTCTCTCCTTCTCCCATGTAATAAATCAAAACCGTAATGACAACAAGCTCTCCTCAGCCCTCTTCCTTGACCCTCTTCCTTGACCTATCCAAGACATATGATATGGTAAATCACCAGCTACTATTAAACACATTAAAATCACTCTCCATAGATAACCTAGCAATTATCTGGGTTCATTTTTACCTAAGCGACAGACAAGCTGTACTATGGAAGAATAACCTATCATCCCTTTTACCAGTCACCCTTGGAGTCCCACAGGGATCTATATTAGGTCTCCCTCCCATTCTCCATATTCATTAATGACCTGTACAAAGTCATCCCTGATGCAACTTATATTCAGTATGCAGATGACTCAACCCTAATCTGCTTTGCCACCTTCCCCACAGATTTACAATCCTTGTCCCAAATCACTTTCAACAAAGTAGAGAACTGGCTCACTGGTCGCCAACTACAATTAAACCCAAATAAAACCAAACTATTACTCTTCTACCCCACTTGCAAGGTCCCCTCACCACCTCTCACCATAATATCTAACAATGGTACCATAATTTCCCCAGAACCTAGTACTAAACTACTGGGAGTGATCATCAACAACAACCTCAAGTTTGATGCTCACATAGACAAAACTATTAAAACAGTTAATAAAAAATAGACTCTTTATACAGGATTAAACCATTCCTAACCCCATCTGCTAGAACTGTTATTGCTCGTACACATCTGCTATCAACCCTTATTTATGCCTCACCTATCTTCGTAAACCTAAGCAAATCAAACCTCAATAAATTTACTAGGTGCTACAATAACATTGTCAGATTTGCCACAGGCTCAGCTTATAGAACCCATCACTGCCTTAACCTTCAATCGTTAGATGGCTTGAACTACCCTATCAACTACAATATAACCAATTAATAGTTGTTCACAAAATCCTTTACCAGCCAGACAGTACACCCATACTGAAAAATATTATTACCCCCTACAGTAACCTAAAATCCCTTCGCTCTTCCAAAAAATTACTAGTGAAAACTGTTAAAACCAACAATTCAGCTGGTGAATCACTATTCTCCAACTCTGCCAGTAAAAACTGGAACCTACTTCCTGCTGAACTCACCACTGACCCCTCCTTATCCCAATTCAAAAAATCTCTTAGGAAATACCTAAAAATACAGTGGCTTTGTCCCTGTACAAACCCGGACTAACCCCCACTCAAACATAATTCATAAATGAGAACTTCATTACAAGAATAAAATTCTGAATCTCTTAACTGTTTAAAATTCTGTGTATCACCCACCTACTGGAAAGATTTAAAGTTAACACTACACCATGTATGATAACCACCTTAATATATGTGTTTTCTTTTTTCAGATGAAATCTTTAACGATTTATTTCTCAGCTACTTGCTTCCAACCTTTGCTGTGTGTGTGTGTGAGAAAAACATGTACCTGTGTGTACATATTGTTAAACAAATCTCAGTTTTGTGATAACTCACTGTAATAATTTCACTGTATTTACACTTGTTTTTGTACATTTGGAGCTTTTCTCCCCAGGTCTCTGCTGAAAATGGACCTGTATCCAGTCGGACTTTCCCAGTTAACAAATGTAAAATAAAATAAATAAAAATAAATAAATAAATGTGACAACTATATCCTTCCTTTTACACACATACAATTCCTCAACACATTCCTTAGATCCAAGATAGCATACTAGGTCAGGATGTCACCACCATATCAGCTCAGGGACAACTGTCATCTCCAGCACCAAAGTCTCCCTTAGTTGCCACCAATTCTATTGATCATGAGGAAGAATTCAAGGCTCAGCATACTAGTTTACCATCTCCTCTCCTGAGCTAAGTGTCTCTATGCCCACTGCTCAGCATTGTGCAGGGTCATTTTACAGAGACAGACACAGACCAGTGCAGTCATAGCTGAGATGGTCAGGGTTGCATGTAACCTTGGTGAAGACCTGCAGGAGTGCCCTGGCCACATCTACAGTATTATGGCAAAGCAGTGTAGAGTCTGCATGCTTCAGGTGTGCTTGTGTGACAGTCAGTCATGGTCATCACTCTTCCTAAGGCTGGTTCACCTTAGCCTATGGTGGAGAAGCCCACCATTGGAAGTCTAGAGCACAGTCTAAGATCTATGCCACCATCACATGATCATCCAATACTGAGGGCATTATAGGACGCCATGAGCGCATGCAGATGGGGTGTTTGTACCAAGACCAACCATAGCACTTCCCACCATTTACACTCACCAAGCACTCCATCCTCTGTGCCTGATGTAGGTCATGACTGTGAACTTCCCAGGAAAGGGTACCCTAATGGATGTGGATGAGAAAGTAGATAGTCAGCACTTAAATCTCCTGTGGATGTCTTGAAATTATTATATTTCAGAACATCTCCTAAACAAAATCAACAAATGAATTTGAAAAAAAAAAACACATTTAATGCAGGGGTCAATCCCCCCCCCCCCTTGCAGCCCCCACACCCCTGCTAATTATATATACCAACTCTGAAATCACAAAACAGTGGGGAAAGGGAAAAATCCTATTCCATACTGTGTAGCGATTCCCTAAAGCAAATGCTGGCATACTGTGATGAACCGGCAGCTCGAAAACCAAACTCCCTTCCTAAACATTTGATGTACTGAACATATGACAAAACCTACCAAATCCTTGCACTTTTCACCAGTACTCAGCACAGTGCTGCCTCATCTGCTGGGACTGTATTCATGGACAAAAACAGGCAGACATTAGTACCACCCACCTTTCCACAGTCAAACAACAGAGACAGCATTGCCTCCCTTCCCAGTCTCCCTGACTCGCTGGACTCACCATCTTATGACTCGCAGCCACAGACAGCATTAACCTGCACTCCTACCCAAACTCACACTGCCCATTGTTCATACTTGTCTCTGTGGTCCTCCCCATCAATACATATGATGGCATCTGTGCTCAGCCCTTAGTACTCTGTTAACTGTTTAGCCTTTGTCAGATGCATAATATTGCCATTCCATGCATCACAGTATTGTTGCATGTATCAGTTTTACTGTTGCATGTTATACTTGTTCTGTCCTACTGTTATGGACCAGTTGCTGGCTCTTAGTCAGGGTCTCAGCATATTGCACCCACCTCCACATCACACTCATCCGCTGTGACTCATGTTGGCCCTGTGGAAAATCATCCTGTACAAGTCACACCTATGACATGTGGGAGTAAAAGGAATTGCCTAGGTAGCCTGCTGATGCATTGCACTGCATATTATACATGAATTGCAGACCACCTGGCAGCTGATGTTAGTGGAGTCCCTTATAGTTAATATACAGTGCTGGGCCTTAATTGTGATGTAGCTGCAGTCCGTGGCTGTCAGTGTGCCTGGAAAATGAGCTGTCATAAAATGCTTGCATGGTGTTGTTCCTCTCCTCTGTATTGTTCAGAAACTATGTATGCGTCCCCACATGCTACAGCCTGACACCAAGACACTGGTGAAGTGTCATTTCAGAAGATTCCTGAAATACAGCCACCATGTACTGTGCTGATTGTTGAAATGGTCCTGTAGTTGAAATTCCTAAACCAACACAGCTTGGTGTTCCCAGGGATGGATACTGTATGCATCCCATTAGCCTGCGTATGAGGATGATACATCTTGACAAGCTCCTGCTTGGTCCTTGTATCCACATGGCAGCAGTCCACTGTTTACTGCGTCATGGAGGACATGGTATGTTAGGCATCAATGGATAACTCAGTGGTGCTGAGAGTAATGACGTGTCCCTCTGTGACTATGGTGCTCCCAATGAGAATAGCCTCTTGCATGTATATAGTAAAGTTGTGTTTATCCTGCACGTTTTCACGGTTTCTCTCCTGTAACTTAAGGATTTTACTGTATTTGAGCAGACTTTGAAGTAGCATCTCATCTTGTGAAATATGCACATTTTCAGTTGCTCTATCACATTGTTCTCTTTTATTTAGATTCACCATTAACCTCATTCTAATAATGTTCTGTACTTTGTATATTATGCTGGGTGCATAATTTTGTGGCCTTTTTCTGATCATGCTCCGTGTATTTCTGAATAACACTCATTTAGCACATGATCATTATTTGCACATATTTGGCTAGCAAGCATATTGAGGAAAATGTTTCTCAATTCCATGGTTAGAACAAAAATGTTAGGGGTTGCTGTTGCATTAATTAACCTGTTTGTGTAACAGGCTTTAATTAAAGTTGTTGCTGCTGCTACCAGACCTATGAGTAGAAGAAGAGTGCCCAGACCACATTTGAACTATCATGGACTTCATAATGCTGAGCAAATAGAGCAAATAGTCAGCTTCTGCCACCCTCACCTGAGGCCAAGGGGAAATCATGGGGAACCCATCCCAGTGGAATCCAGGGTATGTGTAGCATTATGTATATTGTCTACAAGCACATTTCAGAGACCACCGAGGATATATTAGGGAGTGTCACAGGCCTCAACCTCAAGAATATTACACCAATTTCTAAATGCAACGCTGCAACTTGTAAGGGAACATATTTAGTTTCCACATACCCAAGAGGAAAGACGGCTATCACCATGCAACCTTTCTATGCCATAGCACATTTCCCTGAGGTTTTGGGGGTCATAGACTGCACAAACATTGAAATAAAATCCCCACCTGATGAACAGGGAAGAAGAAACATCATTAGAAAAGGATATCAGTCTATCAACTGTCTGCTGGTCTGTAATGCCCAAGAGAAAATCTATATTGCATGTGCAGTTAATTCTGGCAGTTTTTATGAATCATAATCTATATTGCATGTGCAGTTAATTCTGGCAGTTTTTATGAATCATAATCTATATTGCATGTGCAGTTAATTCTGGCAGTTTTTATGAATCATAATCTATATTGCATGTGCAGTTAATTCTGGCAGTTTTTATGAATCATAATCTATATTGTATGTGCAGTTAATTCTGGCAGTTTTTATGAATCATGCACATGGTTCAACCTGTGACCTATATATAAGGTTTTCTGGGGGGGGGGCTTTCCACCAGGATATCCAGTGGGGGGTGCAGGTTATGCACTGGAACCTTGGCTCATGCCACATGAGAAATCCACAAAACCCCCTGAGCAAGGATACAATGATGCCCATGCACAAACTAGGAATATTACAGAGAATAAATTTAGTTTGCTCAAATCACCTTTCCAATGTCTAGATACATCTGGAGGTGCCCAGCAGTATGACACAGCCACCTTGGCTAAAATACTGACAGTCTGTGCCATGTTACACAACATAATTGTTAGGAAACAGTTGCAACAGGAACAACAAGGCCAAGTTCCCAGCACCACAGGCAGGGCCAGCAAGGTGGCAAACACAGATGAGAAGTCTGAAGAATAACCAGAAGATGTGGATTATCCTAACACACACTTACTACCCAAGTTAAAACTTTAAGAAGCTAAGCACATGCAAACAGTAACAGTGATGTATGCAACATTTTCAGCCCTTACTTGTCCATGTAATGGTTGTGTACTGTGAATATTAGATGGTCAACCCCAGAAAGGACAACTTGTAGCATCAGCATTAACCAATGTCAGTGATGAACCTGTAGAGAAGAGATAAAAGTGATTACCCTCATATACAAGTATTGTCCATCACTAAAATAAATACATTGCTCAACTGTACAGGAAATGTTAGCAGTAACTTGTGAGTGATATATTCTATGTAACATGAATTACTTTGGCTTTTCACAACATATATTATACAGCCCGTATGTTAAGCCAAAGCAGTCCAATATCAAAACAACAACCACCATGTTACACCAAGTTTCACGATCATCCCTAGAGGTACATGATTAATCATACTTACATATCACAAAGAAATGGAAAATATCATATTAATATGCAAGACACAAATAATAGGCTATCCAATGGAGTAGTTTAAAAATATGTATATACCAAATGGCCTACCCAAGACTGTGCATCATGCATAAAAGTTGTCAAAGTTAGACAGCCCAACATTTACCAGGACTAGCTTATCATTATTTGCACTAAGTGCTGAGCAAGCAGTAATTCTGTCTAGTAGGACTACATGACAAATAACACTACTACAAATACAAGGAGGATCACAACCTACAAAGCAGTCATTAGAACTTGAACAAAAAAAAGTGCAAATCAGTACAATACTTTTGATTAAAGTAAGCATCTAGCTAAGCAAGCATTAGCTATCCACCATGTTGAAACCAGGACAAGGCCAAGGACGGCAGTTCCCACCACCACAAGTAGGGGCAGTAGGGCAGCAGACCCAAATAAGGAGTATGAGGAAAAAACAGTAACTGTGAATGATCCTGATAGATGGAGTTATGCACAATATGTTATAGTCCTGGCTAAGAGGCAGGGGAGAGCACACAAAACTTAAGACGCTAAGCACATAGAAATCCTAGGCAACACTAAGTTTCACAGAAATGTAAAAAGAGCAGGGTACAGTCATTATCACCTGTATGGGATGGAGGGTAACAGAAGGGTAAGACTGACACCAAAGAAGTGTGTGTGTGTGTGTGTGTGTGTGTGTGTGTGTGTGTGTGTGTGTGTGTGTGTGTGTGTGTGTGTGTGTGTGTGTGTGTGTGTGTGTGTGTGAAATCAGGTTAACAAGTATATTTTCAGGTCCAGTAGCAACTGATGTAAATCATTCAATAATAATGATTTATATAAATGAGTGCATGTAAGGTGGTATGGCCAAGATGAATTGTACAGTATGTGGGTCTGCAAGGACACACTCAAAGCTTGCATTAGCACTATGCCCTGGTATCTTGGACAGGTGTGAGACATGCATGGTAGAGGATTTAGTTTACCGTTGCCACCCTTGACTATGTCTGCTTTGAGATGCACCATGACCCTGATTAGATGTCGAGATGCTACCTAAACATGAACAATGTCTGCTGGATGAGCTCTAATCATGACCATGTCCATGACCATGTGGTCTACCATGTCTGGGTGTGGACATCTCAATCACTGATGGAGCAATGGAAGTAGTGCCACTATGGGAGTGGGATCTGACACAGCCATGTCAGCTAACACCTAATGATGTAGCAGATCTCTAGCCACATGGATGCTGACCCTCCTGCAGCAGACATTTCATTACACACACTGCATGATCCAGTGTATCATTCATTTAATCACAGGAGTCACCCACACAGTTCAGATGGTCTCACAAGTCAGAATGCATAATATGCAGTACTCTGACTATCTATTCCGAGGCCCTGGTGGAACTTGCCTGTCCCTTCCCGATGTCCCAGCTTACACATTACATAGCACCAAATGAGACATCAGTATCAAGGGGAGGATGAAAAACATGCCTTCTGAGCAACTCTATTGACACCCCGTGTGGTACTTCATTCTCATGATCACTAGAGGAAGACTCTGCCAGCCTTACAACTAGAGTAACCCTACCTGAATCAACCATGTCACCTTCAACCTGTCCTATTTCAGATGGCTCCATGTCATGGATATGTGTAGCCCTACTGACCTTGTCCAGACTCTGGACAGGGGATGTGGGAGCCACAACACCAGGCATAATCATCGGAGGCTACCAATACTCTGACATCAGGTGGTAGGAACTCCACAGTGCTGGTGGCAGGCTCACCTGTCTCTATAGCAAAAAAACACAACAAAAAGAGAAATATGAGAAAACATGTTCAGACTTATTCTACATAACCCCCTGAGTTAAGCAATAATAAATGCAAGTGCAATTCAAATTGTAATCAAGGTACAGACATCAAGATAAATCATATAAAAATGAATACCGATACTATTTGCAGATGGTCATGAAACCTCAGTACCAGATGTGCCTAGACAAAACAAATGGAGGTGGATAGAGGGGATATAAGCTTTAAACAGAAGATGACGCATGAAAGACAACCCTGTGTATAACGTTAAACAAATTTTTACAAAATACAGCCATATTGTCTCTCTTTCTATACATACATTTTTATATATACATACATTTTATATATATATATATATATATATATATATATATATATGTATATATATATATATATATATATATATATATATATATATATATATATATATATATATAGCATACCTGCAGCATCAACAGTTGACTCAACCTCTGCACCCATGTCCTGCATCACAATGGCAAACCTCAATGAACTTCCTGAATCCTTTACAGTGCACAGGAACTCCTCCATCTGAATGACCAATGGTTTGGTAGCAGGACCACCACCAGTAGCCTTCCATTCCCAGGCTACAGCACTTGCTCTTTTTTTGCCTAGGTGATCATGTCATTGGTGTGATGTCTGATGGTGCCATAATCACGGCCATGGCCACTCACAACATTCACATCATTGACAACATGCTGACAGATTCAGTCACAGAAGGACCTTTCAACTATGCATTTTTGTAAGAGGCATAATCAATATTGACACAGGGTCTGCACTACAACTTCATTCATAGCATCTGAGAATGCAGGTTTATGTGGCCCATATATTTTTCATACCATATCCCTGTTGTTGTTGTTGTTTTTGTTGTGTCTTTCGGCTTTTCCCAGTTAGGGGTTACCACAGCGGAACTCCGGTCCGCTAATGATTGGCAGTAGATTTTTACGTGCTGAGTTGCCAGCCCTGATGCACAACCTTCAACAAAGGTACACCCATTTACGCATGTCTCCAGACAGAAGACGATCTAGCTGAGAATCGAACGGGACAACGTCTTATGTGAGGCGACAGTGCTACTGCAGCACCACCACCGCATATCCCTGTACAAGAGTAAAAAAATATGTATCACAAAAAGAAGCATAACTGACCTGAAAACAAATATGCATTTATTCAGGCATCATTAATAACATGTACGTAACTGAGCTATATGAATACACACATCTAATACATAAATGTAAATCACTCCCCAAAAGCAATGACAGACCAGAATACGGATGAGGAAATATGTTACTGCAGAGTATATACCAACATTAACAATGAATTAAGTATATGAAATGAGAATTTTAACAATTACTTTCAACATTCAGATGTCTGTTAACAGTTTGTTAAGGGCATGTGGTCAGAACAAAACAAGCCAGTGAACATCTTCCAATAGCAAACATTAAAACTCTCTAGCAAAAAATGAATTTGAAAATTGAAGGCAGCACTTAGGTAATGAAAATCAAAGACCCCTTATGTAACAACCATTCTCCGAAACCTCCACCAGCAAACAAGACCCCTTATGTAACAACCATTCTCCGAAACCTCCACCAGCAAACAAGACCCCTTATGTAACAACCATTTCCCAAAACCTCCACCAGCAAACAAGACCCCTTATGTAACAACCATTTCCCAAAACCTCCACCAGCAAACAAGACCCTTATGTAACAACCATTCCCCAAAACCTCCACCAGCAAACAAGACCCCTTATGTAACAACCATTCCCCAAAACCTCCACCAGCAAACAAGACCCCTTATGTAACAACCATTCCCCAAAACCTCCACCAGCAAACAAGACCCCTTATGTAACAACCATTCCCCAAAACCTCCACCAGCAAACAAGACCCCTTATGTAACAACCATTCCCCAAAACCTCCACCAGCAAACAAGACCCTTATGTAACAACCATTCCCCAAAACCTCCACCAGCAAACAAGACCCCTTATGTAACAACCATTCCCCAAAACCTCCACCAGCAAACAAGACCCCTTATGTAACAACCATTCCCCAAAACCTCCACCAGCAAACAAGACCCCTTATGTAACAACCATTCCCCAAAACCTCCACCAGCAAACAAGACCCCTTATGTAACAACCATTCTCCAAAACCTCCACCAGCAAACAAGACCCCTTATGTAACAACCATTCCCCAAAACCTCCACCAGCAAACAAGACCCCTTATGTAACAACCATTCCCCAAAACCTCCACCAGCAAACAAGACCCCTTATGTAACAACCATTCCCCAAAACCTCCACCAGCAAACAAGACCCCTTATGTAACAACCATTCTCCAAAACCTCCACCAGCAAACAAGACCCCTTATGTAACAAGCATTCCCCAAAACCTCCACCAGCAAACACATATGTGAATGACATGTGCTTAACACAGATATTTCTCTAAAATTTAACTTTGGCTTCATTATCTGCCCAAAAGCTTGGCATTGCACCTCAGTGATTGCGAGTTGTGGACAGCAATATTGCAATAATTCCTCATGTGCCATATTAATGGATTGCCTTTTCTTCTCTTTTTCTGTGTACAGTATTATTTGTTCGTATGTTTAGGTTTATATGTATGGGCAGTTTTATCTGACTAGAAATAGGTTACAAGGAATATTTTTATGTGTATTAATCATTAGAATAGTTGTATACATCATGTCTTGTGTGTGTCTTTCGGCTTTTCCCGGTTAGGGGTCGCCACAGTGGAACTCCAGTCCGCTAATGATTGGCAGTAGAGTTTTACATGCTGGCTTGCAGGGCCTAACGCACAACCTTCAACGAAGGAATATTCACGCATGTCATCACACAGTAGACGCTCTAACTGAGAATCGAACGGGCAACGTCTAAGTGTGAGGCGACAACGCTACCGCAGCACCACCACCGCAGTCCTGTATACATCATGTCTTATTATTTTTATACTTAAATTGCCTGTGTACTTTGATGATGAGCTGATACGCAAAGTTTCGTTTAGGTTGCACTTGTGTTTCCTAAATGACAATAAAGTTTTCTTTGAATCCTTTAATCAATGAACATTTCACTTCTCAAGACAAAAAAATCAGAAATTAATTTTAGACTGCCATTAGTAGCGCAAATGATACTGGTGCCGTTGTGCTTCTGTCAGCCCTCTTTAGAGTACTGAGTAAATTCAATACACCTATTATGTACCTTTCTTTGTGGCATTTGTGGCATTATGTGTTAATATATGATGTTGTGAGTAATAGCAGAGGTAAAGCAGGATTGAGTCAAATCCAGAAAACAGATTTACAGAGGTGGTCAGAATAATAATCGTCACATAATTGTTATTAGGAAATTAACATGAAGTACAATTTGTACCAATACATGTGCAACCCAACTCTATGTAATGAATTCTAAGTAACTATATTCTGTGTGAATTGTGTTAAGTGTAACAATAATAATTTTAAGTACTTTTGCATATGTATAATTGAAACAATGCCTAGTGCATCATGTAGTGATTGTCAAAAAAAAAAAAAAAACACCTGTTATATAACTGTTTCTATGACTCAATGTGTTAATGCACTAACATATGAGTAACAGCAATGATAATGCAGGGTTTGATTTCAGTTTATGATATTTTGAATGTGCTACTTGCAGTTATACATTTTTTTTTGTTGGAACCTGAACTATTATTATTAGTAGTGACACATTTTATATGCATGATGTAACAATTATGACAATTACTAAAGTGGGAGGAAATAAATTCAGTAACATAATGAATGTGGAAAATGGATAATTAATCCAGAATATTTGAAATATGCCCAAAGTAGTAATCATAACAGTGATACATTTCCTTTAAAAAGACATGATTCTTACTTGTATATGCTGGGTACAAAATGAGGCAATGTCATCTCCCGTGTAGCCCCTTCATTAACAAAACTGTTAAAGAAACAACAGCACTGTTTTGAGTGCTTTTGCTCAGTTTAATTAGAACTTTATCAGAACTAAGTATTCATCTAATGCTAAATACTACTTATAAAAACTGACATATAACGGCATAATCAAAACTGACCAATCACAAAAAAATATTTTAAACTCCTAAGAGCTAATACACTTTTTAAGAGATCCGTATAATTAAAATCTGGGGTAAACATTGCACCCAGAGTAAATTGCCTGAATAATGCTTTGAATTCTAACATACTATTAAAATTTCCACCTCCCAAATTTAACTTTAATTGCTCCACTACCAGAAAAGTTTTTTTTTAAATAATTAAATGAAATCACATGTTTGGCTAAAGCATTTTGTTACATTGGCATTTAATGGCATAATTATGCTCATAAACCCGCTGCACTAAAGTTCTTACAGCCTTTCTTACATAATAAACAGGGCAAGGGGTGAAATAAGCTAAATACACTACAGTTAGAAAGAAATGTCAAATAATTTCTTTGTTTAAAAATCTTGCTATTATTTGCCACATTAAAAAGGACTATTATTAATAAATCTACACTGACCACACGTACTACAAGGAAAGATGCCACATTTTGTTAAGTCTATTTGCAAACGTATTGCATTTCTCTTTTCCAGTAAGAACTTGATGGTATATCCTTTTTTTAAAAATAATCTTAGAATGACCGCCTATCACCTGGCTCAATCCATTGTATCCCATCCTCTCTTTCCAATTCTCAAAAATAATTTGATCATTATTCTTGACATTCAAAGAATATATAATAAAACACATCTGACTGAAACCTATATCTTTCTAGGTAACTGTGCTATTCCCCCATCCTTCAGAATTAACTAAGATAGATGTAAATTTAGTGTTGCTGTATTCCAAAATTTCTTGTTGTGCTAAATTAATCAAAATGGAGGATATCTCCAGTCTAAAAAAGTACACTTTCAGGGACTGACATTCCTGCTTTGAAATATTATCTTTGAAAGTCAGCATTGCAATTCTCACAAATTCACCTTTGACTATATTTTTCTTTACAAATAGTGGTTGTGTGTTAGAAAAATATGCGTACTGGTTTGTAAAGGTATCCTTCCTAAATTTTTTTTAAGAAAAACTCTGTGCCCTTCTCATAAATAGTTAAATTTAAATAGTTAATCTCTCATTCATGTATATGCCAAATATCTTTCAAAAATCAGTAGTATTTTACAAATAATCCAGGACTCTATCAAACTCATCCTTATTACCTCATACTAAAAATCATACGTTGCCAACAGAATAATTAAAAAGACAACCTTTTTTTGAAAAAAAAAGTAATCATTAAAAACTGTTCTCATTATCCTAATACCAAACTGGCATACTCATGTGTATAGGATCAAATTGCTACCCCTCTTATTTGTTTAAAAATGTTATTATCAAACACAAAAAATGATTTTCTAAACTCAAATCAAGTAAAGTACCTAAACAATTAATATCAGGATTAGCCAAAGATGAGTGCTTTGCCAAAAAACACCTTACCATCCCTACACCCTGATCATTAGGAATGTTAGTTTAAAGCACAACCATATCCACTGTAGGAAGAAAATCAAACTCCTGATTGTTACTGTTGACTGTGTTAAGCCTTACTAAAAAAAAAACTTTCATGAATCTTTTAAACATGCTGGAACCATCAAAAAGTATTCCTTAAGGGTTTTGCCCCAAAAAATAAATTTTGCTACCTTTCACTACTACTATTGATCGAAAGGGGGGTTTAAAAGAATTTCTATGCATCTTGAGGATACGAAGGAAATACCCCAACCTTGAATGTTTAATATATAAGAAATTGTACACTTCTATTGTAATAAGACTATTCTCTAAAAGTTGTAATACATCGGAATCAAGCTTCCTGTAAGCAACATTTAAGTTCATTCATGCTAATTAAGTTGTAACTAGAAATATAATTTGACATGTTAGTCATTTACATCACATAACCAGTTTCTTTCATAATAATAATAATATTATTATTATTAATCTTGTCTAGTTTCATAAAATGTAAAATATGACCTCTGCAAGTTCATTTAAGGTCTTTCTTTCTTCTAAAGTTATATTATAAAGAATAATTACATCTCATACTTAAACACTTAAAAATATCCTGTTTGCATAACTTTTGGAAAACTTACAAAGTATTATTAAGAGATGGATTAAATGTTGACCTTTTCTTAAAATGTTCATCTTTTTAGATAACCAGTTAATATTCAACTGACATGTAAAAAGTTCTATACAAGTTTGCCCAATGAAAACCATCAGTGAAGGGATAAAATTAAAACCATGTAGCAATACTTTCCTATAAATGTCAGTAAACTCATAGTCCATTAAATTAATGATGTCTATTTTGCCCACAACAGATCTTGTTTTAACCTCCTCACTGTGGTTTCACAGCTGCTCATTGGCCATCAAAATCTGCTGCGAATTCTCCTCCTGCCTGAGGCCCTCCCACAATTTATATTCCAATACACCCACCTTCATGGCATTGTTTTTCTCTCTAACTGTTAGCGTCCAATGGACCACTCAAGTCCTGTTCCTCTCCTGCTTGATCCATAGATCCTGTATTCACACAATTCTGTTCTCTCACTGATAACTTCACTGAGAGGTGACCAGTGATTGTGAGATAAGAAATCCATTGTAACATCGGTAAACAGAAATGCAGCCTGTTTGGAGTCTTCTTTATTAATGGTTTGACCCTCTAACAAGTAGCTGTTAGATTCATTGCATTTGCTAGACACTCCCCTCTTGCCTTTACTTGATAAAAACAAACTGTAAGTGTGCCCTCTGAGTTTTCTTTTACGACCATCTGTAACTTTTTAATCTTCCTATTTTTCAAAGCATCCCCTTTCCTATGCACCCTATCTAGTATGATGTCATACTCACACGAACAAGAAGCAAAGGAAGTATCTTTAACAATCTGTTCCTTAAAGTTCACAAATGTCCTTATCTACCACGTGCTACGTTTCTTCACTGCTAACCATTAAGATATTTATCAATTCCAAGTCAGTCTTTTTGAAGAGCTCTTCCAATCTCATAAAACAGTTCTTTCTCCTGAAATATTGTTAGGAAACTGAGTGTCATTACATGAAGGCATGATGATGCGGAACAGAAATGTAAGCTATCATCTGGGAAACACAGTTAAAATATTGAATGTTTCAGGGTAACTTCATAGGTGCTGAGTTCAGTTCTAGATATACCTTTTATCTGCTTTAAAGCAATGTCAGCCTTTTCACCAAGCCTTGCATTGTATATTGTTGACTGTCAGTGGTCACTAGGAGTGAGCAATAGTCCACATCTGAAGGCAAAAACTGAAAAATTTCATTTGGGTGGTCATCAGTAGTGCAAATAAGATTGGCACTGTTGCACTTCTGTGAGTACTCTGGACAGTACTGATTGAAGATAGCACATCTGTTATGTAGCTGTCTCAGTGGATTAAGGTGCTAATGCAGTATGTTTGGAGCAACAGCAGAGGTAATACTGGATTCAAATCCAGATTACAGCTAGTTTTACTGACGAGATGAGAATAACAATTGTCACAGACTTTTTATTAGGAATTGAGCATGAGGTACAACTGTCAAGTTGCAAAATTAAATTTGTAACACAAGTGTGTGTAATGAATGCTAAATAAATCAACTATACTCTGTGTAAAGTATGTTAAGCCTAACAATGATCATAGTTAATTTAAAGTGCATATGCATAATCATCCCTTTATCTCTCTCTCTCTCTCTCTACATATATATATATATATAAAAATTATGATCCAAGAAGAATATCATCATTGTTTGTATGGGACAGTATGTCATGTAAAGTAAGTATGGCACCTTCCTCAAATTGTTGTACTGAGCTCATTAATATCAATGCATGGGAACTTTGTTGATAATAATACAAAACACAACTCAAATTACAAGCTAAAAATATTTGTCTTCTGTGTGTATGTATGCTTACAAATCACCATACCAAAGAGCTTGGGCAGAAGTAATATTGTATCCTTTGAAAGGTAACTCGGATATCATCAGCAAAAAAGTATTTGAGGATTTCACAATACAACATGTGTAAATGCATTGAGCATCACAGATGGACAATTCTCATTGCCCTATTTCACACCTGCAGAGTAGTTTGAAGCAATCATAATCAATGTCTCTGCCACTGTGCTTTTTATTGCATTAATGCATTGGCAAGGCTTTCTATCATTGCCCATAGGCTGGTACATATGAAATCTGAGCTGGGTGCTAATTCACTGCCTTATTTCTAGATATCCATCAGAAGACAATATGGTAGGTGAAGGTGACGGTGTTGCTGGATTTAGAGCTCAGAAATGGTATCAAGAGATGTCCAGGATCTTTGTATCACTCCTCATAAAGTGCTACAGCTATAGGCTTCAGCAGGAGGACTATCCTGGGTTCTCAGTATAAGATTGTGCCTTGGAATAGCTTGGTCAAGGCTGTCACCAGTGCAACTGGCATTCCATGCACTGGTGAATAATGTTGTCACCATTATAGTGACATGAAGAAGCAGAAAGCAGGACCTCCTTCACTGATGAGAGGCAGAATTTAGAACTGCAAACATTCCTAAGTTGTGTAAGTATAGTGACCCCTCACTGGCCAATACACTATCATGAATGAACCAGACAATTCACATTGTCATTATACTTGTATTTTTTTTTTCTTTCTGTTCTGTTACAGCTGCTGAAGCCATATCAAGAAACAGGGAAAAGCATCAGGAAAGATTAGCACTCCTCAGAGTCACACAGTAAGTATGCCTCAGGTATGAAAGTAAGCAAGATCATAATATGTCTGAAGTTTATTACATTTTACCAAATTTCAGGGCATCAGTCCATATGAGATTGGGAGACACACACAACATGCTTGCTCCAATAGTTCTTAATCACTGTATATTAGGCAATGTGCAAATAATCTTAGCTGTGTGGGGGTTCACTTCCAAGCAGCAATTACCCTTTAGTACAGAATAGTATAAAAAATCAATTTCTGCAATCATTAAATAGCACTAAAGTTTCCTTCTTTGTAACTGGAAGTCCTTACTTGGAATGCATATACCATATATGCCATATTTACCATTTATAATATGTATAATAGCTCGGTCACTGATGTATTTAATGATACATTTAGGACTTCACATCATATCTGGATGTGACGCAATTTAGCATATGTGTGTATCAATTTGGTTATATTTTGAAATATTAAAATGACATAGAATTGATGTCATTATGTTTTCTCATATGTGTGTATCAATTTGGTTATATTTTGAAATATTAAAATGACATAGAATTGATGTCATTATGTTTTCTCATATGTGTGTATCAATTTGGTTATATTTTGAAATATTAAAATGACATAGAATTGATGTCATTATGTTTTCTCATATGTGTGTATCAATTTGGTTATATTTTGAAATATTAAAACGACATAGAATTGATGTCATTATGTTTTCTCATATGCGTGTATCAATTTGGTTATATTTTGAAATATTAAAATGACATAGAATTGATGTCATTATGTTTTCTTATATGTGTGTATCAATTTGGTTATATTTTGAAATATTAAAATGACATAGAATTGATGTCATTATGTTTTCTCATATGTGTGTATCAATTTGGTTATATTTTGAAATATTAAAATGACATAGAATTGATGTCATTATGTTTTCTCTCTCCCAACCCTATCGCTTTCTCTCTCTTTTTTCTGTGTGGAAACATTACAGCTGCTGCAATACAAATAATCATGACCATAAGGAGGTAGACTGACCACTAGGGTTTGGCCTGCCATAACTCCACAGGTGGCTGTGGTAGCACCAACACAGGCAGCATAGCCACCCATCTCACCTGGGTCCCAACTGGTCAGCATCGCCTTCACAATTCCTCCCCTACCTGCTCCACATGCTTCAGGTAGGTCTGCCCTAGGGCTGGTGCATTATTACCCACCTAGAATAGTACTAGTAGAGGTGATGACTTTGTCCATCAGGAGCTGGGGGAGGACATCATGAAGAGGGGCCTTGGTGCCCAAATCAACAGAGAAAGTCGTGTATCACTTTGCACAGTTTGATGTCTCATCCAGCACTGACCCATAGATCTGTGACAGGAAACAGTGATAATAGATCAAAGGGTGAGGACTAGATTCTCACTGTGCACATGCTGGATGAGGATGCCCCTCCAATGTCCCCTACCTAACCCCAATCATTGTTTCCCCAACCTTTAGTGTTCTTCACCATTCCTGTCTGTTTTGTATGTCCTGTATGTCTGCATATCCTAAGTAATCTTCTTATTCCTAAAAACATTCACCAGCATTCTACTTTCCAAAAAAATAAAAAATGGTTACCTGTCCCACAAAAAAATACAACCCATATATAAATATCTCCACTTTGCCTAATGGGCTGCTTGACAGACTTGATTTGGTCCAATTGGCCATACTACATTATTCAGTTGTTCTCACTCAGTCCTGGTGTGTTAACTATCCAAATTCATCAAATTCATGTTACAAGTATGCATTTATCTTGCAAAGAAGTGGGTAGCTATGATGCTGTCCCACCACCATCCTACACATTCCTTTATTCTTCCCCATGTGTCCTATTCTCTTCTTACCCCCCACCCCATTTTCACCACTGTGCTATCAACCCCCTTTTCACATTTTAATCAGGACAAAAATAGAATGACACACAATACACCAGACCAGAGATGGCCCATAAAAATAAATAAATAAAAATAAAAAAAATTAAAAAACTTAATTCTTTGTCTTTAGCATTTTCAGGATGTGTGGCATTGCATACCATGTCTGAGTGATGGGTAAATGGTGTTTCATGTCCTATGGCAAAAACAGGATATTTCAATTTTGAGTGCACTTGTACAGTTATCATTGTGCAAATATACTTAACTCCACTGACCTATAGAAATGCAGACTGGTGCTATATTTTGAGACAGTTACTCTTGCATATTTATTGTACCACTTTATGTAATGTACAACTTATGGGATGTTACAGTATTCATTACTCTGATGAAACCTAATGTGTACATTCTCCCTTGCATCAATCTTTTGTTCCTATCCCTTCAAATATGTGATTTTTACTATGTGAAGTATGAGTTTCTATGTGCTGTGGTCAGATAATCCTCAGGTCTGAGGACTGCATTTTGCATAGTGTCAAGGGTTTGAATCCAAAAGTGTGCCAGACATTAATACATGTTTTTTCATACTAATATTGTGTGGATAAGTGTCGGCTATATACGTTAGTAACCCACTAGTATACTGCTTGAGTCTTATTTCTGTTTCTACTATGCTAACACTGGTTACTCACTAGTGGACAAACTTTATTGTAGAGAGCATGACAGAATCATTATGATGACAAACCTAACAGTAACACACCACAAAGATGTCCAAAAATGGACCATAAACATTTTAATGACTCTTTCCCTATATCTCTCTCTTTCCCTCTTCTCCCCCTCTGTCTCATCTCTCTTTGTCCTCAGTCTTTGTGCAATGATTGCATTGATCAGCAACTGTAACTGATGGTAAATGGCAACTCACTTCTTATGGCAAAATCTTGTGGGTTTTTGCCTTTGGACATATTAGTCTAATGCCCCTGTGTTACTGTGTTTAGTCTCACCATATTGCCAAAAAAACAGAAATATAGCACTATGCGGAGGCAGTTATTGTATATCGAACAGGCTGCAGAGTTGAATGCACACCTTTTGTGATGTCTCTGATTGTAACTAATGTTATAAAATATACTGCACATAAATGTCCTTGTGTCATAGTGTTGCCATAGTCCCTTCAAATGTGTGTGTTTTGCCACTTTACATTTGCCTTCCTTTTTTGTGATCAGCTATTGACCATGTTTATAGACTATCAATGCAGATTAGCAGGTGTTTAAATCCACCATCAAGTCTAC
This sequence comes from Protopterus annectens, assembly GCF_019279795.1. NCBI lineage: Eukaryota > Metazoa > Chordata > Ceratodontiformes > Protopteridae > Protopterus > Protopterus annectens. The sequence goes on along the minus strand of NC_056728.1, from coordinate 1,680,396,620 downwards.
AAATATTGCACATCCTAATCTCTCATTAAATGTTGCCATACAAATTCATGCATACGTCTGTGATTCCACCAGCAGTAACAAGCTTCATCCAGTATGTGGTTTACAATCAGCCCAAAACTGCTAATACTTCTCAGGAATAAGTGCAAGGCATTTGGTTAAGTGAAGGATGAATATCTGCAGACAATCATCTTGAGCTAAACAGTCAATAATGCTTAGTTGCCAATCCATTGTTTCACAACTGTGATTATAATTAATACATCATACTGTGAAACAGTTACACCTCATTCAAACTTCTGCAATGCTTATGAATGAAAGAATAAATTGTCTGAGTAGTATGTAATTACTTGTTATCAACACATTGCTGTATTTTCTGCTTGTCAAGGCACTTTTCTTATCACCAAAAATTGTGATGTGCACTCTTTTCTTTGCAATGCATCGGTGTAGTCACCCTTACAAATGTGCAATATTTCATGCTTAAAGTCAGGCTTCTCCTGTGGTACTTGTGATTAATGCAATGTACCCTTGATTGTGTACTTACATAATTAGGTGTTCAAATACTATAGTTGTTGACCAGCATGAGTGACAGTTTGTGAGTGTGTGTGTCTGTAGCATTAGGTAGGACTGGATTCACCCCCAGATCTGATGAGGACACTTCCAATCAGGAGAAACATTTAAAACAAAAGAGGGCACCCTTATCAATTTCTTCCACCTTATCCCAAATATCTTTTCTGAAGCACACTGATGAGATCATCTTTTCAAATGTGCACTGTCTCACTCTTAAAATCAGACATCTTCTTTGTCACTTGAAGCTGATACTGTGTACTCTAGACTGTGTAACTAAATAGGTAGGTGGATTGAATCAAACAGTGTTGAACAAGCATGACTGTGTGTGTGTGTGTGTGTGTGTGTGTGTGTGTGTGTGTGTGTGTGTGTGTGTGTGTGTGTGTGTGTGTGTGTGTGTGTGAGAGTGCACATTTAGATAATAATGGCATCACCCACAGATCCAAAGTGTAGATGATTAGCTGGAGAGGGTTCTTCCACTACTTTCTTCTCATTTTAGCCCAGGCAACTGCTTTGTTAAACATGAATAAGGCCATCTGTTCATAGGTTCATAGGTAGGTACTAGGCTATCAGCCCAATGGCCTAAGTAAGCCTAGCAAATGAGATCCCGTGTCTTAGGCCACACAAGAAAGTTAATTTCCTGTTGAACAGAGCCACAGAAGTTATCCCTGGGTGTATTTCCTATTTCCCATCCACTCATCAAGATTTTTCTTGAAGAGTGCTAATGAGGAACTTTGCTTGACATAGATGGGTAGCTTGTTCCAGAGTATAGAATGTCTCTGGGACAGGAATCTATCCCTCCAGCATGTCCTGTTTATTGCGGTGACAAGGTTTAAGTCCCTAGAGCATGTAGCTCGAAGGGATTGGGATTTCTTTAGGTGTAGCATGACCAACAGCTCTGGGGTTAACATAGCTTTGTATGTTAGGCAGAGATCACCTCAGAGTAGGCGATATGCTAGAGAGTAAAGCTGGAGTTTTTTGAGATGGTCAGTGTAGGGCATCTGTTTGAGGCCAGTAATCCTCTTTGTGAAGTACCTCTGTGACCTTTCCAGCTGCTGCAGATGTCTTGTGAGGTACATTCCAAAAGGGGTGTTGTACTCTATAATGGGTCTAATGAGTGCCAAGTAGAGGGAAACAATGACCTCTTTTTTCCTGGAAGAGAACCGTTTTGTGATGTGTGATGTGTGCCGCATAGAAGGATTTCCTGACTACTATGGCAATGTGATTATCAAAGGAGAGACTACTGTCCACCTGGGTCCCAAGGTCTCATCACACATTTGGCGTTAAGTAGACTGCCATTTATGTGGTAGTTCATGAGTACAGAGTTTTTACCAAAGGGAATGACAATGCACTTTTTGGCATTGAGCTTGAGGCTATGCCTCTGACACCAGACATCTGTCTCAGTTAGGCCCTTCTGTAGGATGTCCACATCATTTGGGGACTCGACTGTGGCTCCTAGTTTGCAGTCATCGGTGAACCTTCTGTGTTAGCCTGTACTTCAGAGAAGTAGATACCAAACAGGAGAGGTCCCAGGACTGAACCCTGTGGTACTCCACTTGTCACTGGCTTGAAGTCAGATTTGGAGTCTGCAACTTTTACAGTGTGGGTTCTGTCAGTGAGCCAGTTATCAAACCATCTTGTGATGTAGGGATTTATACCTAGTTTAGTGAATTTAGCTATAATTCCAGAATGGAGGATGGTGTCAAAAGCCTTGGCGAGGTCAAGATAAGCTGTGTGAACCACCTTACCCTCATATATGGCTTTGGTGACTGCCTCAAAGAAGTCAATCAGGTTCAGAAGGCATGATCTGCCTTAAACAAACCCAAACTGGATGGGGTCCAGAGTTTGGAGTTTACCAATGTCTGAGTTCCATGATGCTATGATCCATGGCCTTACAGACCAGGCTCGTCAGGCTAATAGGGTGATAGTTCCCAGGAGCAGTGGTGGCTCCCCCTTTGTGGAGTGGGATAACTGTTGCTGTGCACCATTCAGTGGGCACAAAGCCTGATGTGAGACTGTGATTAAACATGGTGCTTAGGTGAGGAGCTAGTTCATTCTGAAGTTCATGTAAAACACAGCCTGGGATCTTGTCCAGTCCCATGGATGCTGTGTTTTTGGTTTTAGAGAGTTCAGCTTTTACCTGCATATATGTGATTACAGTGACTCTGCATTCTTCCTGTATAGATATGGGCCCTTTAGGGGGTGAGAGGAGGGGTTAAAGTTAGCATTGAACTTATCTGCCAGGATGTTGGCAATATTAGTTGATTCTGTAATTTTCATGCTGTTGTGCTGTAACTCAGAGCAGATCTGGGTGTTGCCACTGAGATTCTTGACAAAGCTATAGAATGCTTTGTGGTTGCCCTTAGAATCAGTGACAATTTTGTTTTCATAGCTAGCTTTGGAGGATCTTATAAGGGATCTCAGCTTCTTAATGAGGCTGACCAGGGAGCTCCTCCACTCATGGGATTTTACTCTCTTTTGCAACAGTTTCTTCAAATGTTACTCATCTCACCCTTGTAATAAGCCTAATCCTGTGGCATCAGGAAATGACGCAGTGATCTCTAGCTTGTTGGCTTAAGTTGGCATGAGTTTGAATCTGGCATTCTCTAAGAATTGTGCATGTGTGTGCATCTACAGTCCCAGGGATGAGTGGATTATGCAATACATGTGGTTGTGTGCACTTTATGCTGTGCAAAATATTGACTGAAGAAAACAAATCACATCACACATTCAATAAATTTTAAGACACACACACATATATATATATATATATATATATATATATCTTGCACCATTATGAAGATTTCTTGCCTTCAAATATGCTGTTTCCCAGTTGTAATAAGACCTCTCTTGTGGCATTTGCAGTCAATACAATATCCTGTACCTAGTGTACTTAGAGATCAGTGTGAGTATTATGACTGTGTGTGACTCTATGTCTAGGCATGAATGACATTCACCATAGCTATAATGTGTACAATTACAGTGGGAGAGGATTCCTACATTACTTTCAGTCTCTATTAGCACAAACAACTGCTTTGCACCACAATTATGATGTCATGCCTTCAAATATGCTCTGTTTCACAACTGTGGAATGACTTCACCTGTGGTGCATGCAGTTAATACACAATAATGGAGACTGTTGACTTACACAGGCAGCTGTTCAAATCCTGCAAAGGACAGCATAATCTGAGTGTAGTCACATGAAACACTAACACATAAAACATTGCATTCAATTTTTTCTATTCCTTTTATTTCCAACAAAGGCTTTTCAAAACATTGAGGATTTCATGCCATTCAAATAGGTTTTCTGTGATTCTTATTGTGAGAGTTCTCCTGTGGCACATGCAGTTAATACTGATTTCTATAACATGTAGACAGGTAGGCATTGGTTCAAATCTGGAAATATGTATGTACAAAACAATATATATTTTTTTCATTGTCCTCAGGCGTCATGTTTAATGGCCTAGATCCCAGTACCGAATGTCTACACTGAGTCTACCAGCTACTCTCCAACCTCCCTGGACTTTCTTCTTATCACTGAGGCTGGCCACGGATACTAAGGGTGTCTTGGGGGCTCAGCGTGTCGGTGCTTCCATGCTTATTGATTGCATCTGAGGAGAGCTTTCCTTTTTTTGATCATGCCTCCCCTTAGGGATAATTGTATTGGATACACAACCACCTAAATCATTTCTTAGTTTACACCTTGAAGTGTGTTCTTTCTGATACCTGCCCATTACTATCTCCACTGGCAGATGCAGTTAATACACAGATGTCTGGATGATATGCAGGGATTTGAATCTGGTAACATACATTTGTTAGACAATTGTGACTGACAGGAGTCACTAAGCCAAAAATGGTGATGTGGCACAGTACAAAGGGGCCACATTTTTTACGTCTTAGATTCCATGTTAGGGGTACCATAACCATTCCAAAAGGATAGTGGTGTAATCCCTTCAAGTTTGTTCTTCATGACTCAGCAGATATGCTTCTTTTTGTGGTGTCAGTGGTTGATACACCTCTCTCTGAGGTCTGACCTTACCCATGTTCAAGTCTGGCAAGGTGTATCCGCTGACTATATCACACAATGCTTACAGGCATTATTTTTTCTCCAAAAGGACTGATTTGTATTCCATGACTTAATGCAAACCTTTACATATACCTTTTATTATTTTGTTCACAGTATAGGGCTTTAAAGGTACTAATGGCTTACTCATCAGTTTTTGATGTGTGCCATGCTGCAAATGTATCACAGAGTGTGAGTGGACCTGTTTTATGATACATTATTGTTGTTTTGTTGTGTGTAGTTGATGTTATTGTAGTCATTGCTGTGCTTCTTTAGGAACATGCCCTGTATAATGATGAAGTAGATGTGCACAACTGAGCGCGAAGTACATTAATTAATCAATGTTATGAGATAGTTCTTGTCATTTGTTCTTCTTTGTCAAAAAGTAATAAAATTTGCATCTGGAATATCAGCTTTGAACATGTGAAGTTATTGACCTACATGCAGTGGATAACATTTATTACTGACTACAGTATGGAGTACGTGAAATGTAAATTTTCAATAGCTCACTTACTAATACATGTTAATGTTTCACCGTGCTGTTTTTATGAAATGCTGAGGTGCCAGCTTGATGCCCAACCTTCAACGAAGGCATGCCCATTTACGCACGCATGTCTTTCGAACGCTACCCAACCGTGGGGGAGGACATGCAGACTCCGCACAGTAATATGCACTTTACAGACATTCTTTGGTTTGTAGTGGGGCAACTTTTGTGTTTTTTGTCATTGAATCTTTGGCCCGTGACAACAGGGGTGGTCCCTGGGAGATACAGTTAGCACACAGGGAAACGTTTTGGCAAATTCTTCTTGAAGCCAACAAGAGTCCTGGCATGAACTATGCCATTTCTATAGCACCTTATCTCAAATTAAAGGCAGGGAAACTATAAATATTATATTTATTACCCTTCCTTCAGCAATTTGTAAATAACATTCAACATATCACACTGGACAATTGTATTATTTAACAAGTTAAAATACAACATGTTTACTTTTAAGTACTATATGATATATTCTTTAGTGTGAGTTTTTTGTTTTTATTGTCAAGTTTATATATATATATGTATTTAGGGATGGTATGCTTTTAAATTCTTAATTATTTAATTGTTTAATCACACTGATCGATAGCATATAAGATGCCTTTGATTTTATCTGGGAACATCTGAAGAAGTTGAAGTGTTCTTGATGAAAACGTTGCAATTGTATTTATTGGTGTTAATAAACTGAGTGGTATTTTGAATACACTATTGAGTGGGTTATATCGAGTGGTTGAGGTCTTCCTGGACTGATATTTTGTTTTACTTGGTTTTCTCTTCTATATCAATCGAGTCTTCACTTTTATTTTGATTCATATTAATCACTGCATAGTCGAAAATCTGATGAAATAAACTTTCCCTTTCTTTACAATTAGTATATACTTATAATGTAATAATTCTATATACTTTTTCTTTTCATTTTAAACCTACAATAGTTAATCTTCACATTTTTGAAAATGTTACATCTAACATTTTTACTGTAATTCTACAGAATATAGCTATTCTAGAACATCTCTCATTTACCAAATTCCAGATTATCTTTCATTCCTCTCCATAGTTTCTCTGTTTGCAATCTTTCTTCATTTGTTAAAAATCTTGTGTCTTTTACTATCATTTGCATCTCGTGTATTACACCACTCCAAAATCCACATTCTTCTTCCTATACTTAATACTATTTACATTTACAGAAAGCACTCTAACATTTTCACTTTCCCTTTTCCTTAGATTCATTGTTTCATAGGTTCATAGTTAATTACTATGCTAGCTGTTTTAATGTGCTATTCCTAACCTAGTCTATTTCCCTCTCAAAGGTGAGAATCAAACACTGTACCTTGTGTCTGTGCGACAAACACCTTAACCAGTATACCAACTCCCAACAATTAGCTATATGTATTCTTTTTCATCCATTTCCTTTTTTTGTACTTGTCCCTTTAAATTTTCTTTTTCTGTCTTTTACACTGTAACCAATAGGATTCTTTTTTCCCTTTTATTATCTCCCAATGTATGTCTTTTTCTTCACTTATTTCACAGCCTTCTTCTATTTCTTCTTTATTCTTTTTTGTCTCATCTAATTTTTCCTATATTTCTACTACTTTGAAAATTTCTTCTCTTTATTTTTCTTTTTCCTTACTCTCATTATCATGTTTACAATCCATCCATAAATGTCCAATTTTGTTACATTTATAACATTTCAATTCACATTTTTTGCATCATGTCCCATTTTCCCACACATATAACATTTTCTCTTATCACAGTTACCTGTCAAATGTCCTTCTTTTCCACAAAAAAACATATTTTGGTATTTTATAACACTTCTGTTCCCCTCCACATTTATCATGCTTGGTATATGTATACATTTTTTTCTCTTTCTATTTTTAATACACTATTACAATCTCATCTGCCAGTCCAGGGACCCCTTTCATCATAAACTTATGTGTTCTTTACATAACGTTTTCAAATATCCTTTCAAAGCCTCCCTTCCCACCTCTGTTCAAAATTGTAAAGTACATTAATTTTCTTTTTTGTTTCCTTGTTAAATGCTTTTTTTCACATAAAGATTCCATGAGTTATAGTCTTTCTTTTTTCATACTCTCCAAGAAAAATTTCCATTGGAAAAACAGTCTCCTATATAATGTCACAAAATGTCTCTTTGTTAATAAGAATAAACGCTCTTACCTTGTGTGGTTTTACACCCAAAGAAGGTATTACATTGCCCCGTGCTTCATACCTGTCCATTTCTTTGTCTTCTTTACTTTGAAACTTTGCCATGTACTTCCATTTTTTCATTTTCTTCTGCCTTCTTTTTCTGCTACTCCCCTTTTGCCTTCTTTTACTTTCTCTGCATATGGTTTCTTTTCCATCCCACCTCTATTCTTCAGGATTGTCTCTCTGCATCCTCCATTTGTATTTTCTCCATAATGTCCCCCCAGAAAACATCTCCTTCATTTTCTGGCTCACTCTGCATCACCATTTTTTTGAATAAATCATGCCACAACCCTCTTGACTGGAGGGTTGTAATTATACATTCATCATTTGACAACTCATTTCCATCAAACAAAGTTCTTTGAAAAATCCCCTCAGAATCCTGCATGCATGCTGTGGGCTTGATATTGGCCTTCTCCTCCATTTCTCTCAGCACTCCATTATCTCCTCCTCTCTCCATCTGCTCCCCTGTTTTTCTGGTCCACCACAGCACCTGGAATGAAAACAGGAAGTGCTCAAGCAAAATGGGCCCCACTTGCAACAGCAACAAGTAGGGGAAATTTCCCAATGCCCTGGCCAAATTGCCTCTAGTAGTATAAATATCACCTCAGACCTATAGGTTCATAGGTGAATATTAGGCTAATTACTATGAAGGGCTATTTTAAACCTAGCCAATAACCCAAGGTCAGAATCAAACCACTGTTCCTTATGTCTATGAAGCACAATCCTTAGCCATTATACCAAAACCACCCCTCCTTCTCACACCTTTGTGAGAGTGCACAGGTCAAATTATACTAAAGTGTAAAATCCTTAGAACTGTAATGGCTTCACTACTCCCCTTCAACAACAGCTCCTTAAAAAACAAAAGGCATGCTGCTAAAGATGTCTACTGCTGTCTGCATACACATACATCCCTAAAAATGTAATTTAACACAAGAGACTGAACTTCTTTTACAAAAAAAATGCAACTGAACATAGTACGCAAACTTTACGGAACATGCGGAATGTGGTCTGCCATTTCCAACCATCTAAATGCATTAATAACTAAATATTGTATCACCATATTATCAGATACTAAAACAAAATTAAAAACAGTCTGACTTGCACAATACTGAGTACACCGGTACCAGTCAACAGATTATTAAGAACAATAAAAACAATGTACAATCCTAACAGGACATTCAAAATGCGCGTCCAGTTATTTTCATACCACCATGGCCCTTTAACCACTACAAACACATTGCAGTTGCATGCTACATTGACACCAAAAAATACCACACAACCCCCCCCAAAAAAAATTATAAAACTAATTTGCCATCTACTGCAAACATGGTATACTCAAAATCCAACCTACTATGATTACAACACATCAAAATGATTATACTGCAACCTATGGTTCAAGGGAGGAGAAAGCATCCATCACATACCACCCACCCAGTTTCAGGATTTGAGTGATTAGGGAAAAGCCCACACCTGAGGGGACTGCCTAACATTTAAACTACCAGTATAGATGCTGCACTGGTAAGGACAGGTCACGAATCATGACTCTTAGGCTACTTGCCTAGTGGGACTAACCTGGTCAATAAAGAATAAATAAATAAATAAATAAATAAATAAATAAAAATAGATCTGACATCCATAAATGATTGTGGTCAGACTGAGTTTGTTGATTATGTGTCCGTCATTATGTGTTTCTGTTATTGTAGTATAATAATTTGTCTATGAAATAAAAGCACGATTCTTTATCAAATTATTCATTTTCTAAATATCAATTATTTCAATTTCATAACTGTAACAATATTGTAATATAACAACTGTAAGGGCATTTTACTGCTCATATACATCCAGATTACATTTTTCAGTATATAAATGACTGTCTCTCATATATTTCTAAGGTCATTTTATTGCAAATGTATTTGACATTAATTGTAGAATATTTAAACTATTTGTGTTAACAGAGAATATTGTTTTTAACGTTTTTAGTTAAATGATGTATACATATACCCCCATATAAATATCCATCTCTAGGGACATAAGATGGGATTCTTACAACCATGTGTGCCCCAGCTGCTTGAATTCCACTAATGCACAGACAAGTACTCCAATGGCTGCAGCCTTAGTCACCCAGCTGATTGAGCAATTGCTCATGCACATTCTCAAATGTAAGACATACGCAAGCAAGTGCATGCTACACACCAGCTAAATGAGGAAGGGAAATGAGGATTGGGAGTATAGGTTTAGGGGAGAGGACGGGGATTAAGTTTATGGAGCTAGTGGGAGATTGGGGGTTTTAGGTTTAGAGAATGATTGAGAGATTAGGGTTAAGAACTTAGTGGGAGTTTTTAATGTTAGGGTCAAAGGTCTGGGAGGGATTGTTAGCCACAGAATTGAGTTAGGGAGATTTAGGATACTTGCCAACACAAGCGATTAGTGACAGGAGAGTGTGTTGCAAGCTAATGGTACATGAACACTTGTACACCCCATGTAAGAAAGCAACTATATATGGGGTTATGAAAGTCATTAATTGAATCACTTATATAAAATGTGATAAATACCACCCTTCATTTCAACTGACTTGGGTAAATTCCAACTATTTACTTTTCTTAATGAACTGATATGTCTTCCCATTTGCTCCACATAGCATCCAACCTGTACCAAAAAAATGATTTTTGTGCTATATTTGTTAAAAACATCAGTTACATTTAACCATTTGCATATCCCCTTCATTCTTCCTTGTTGTCATCCCTTTACTGTTTTGTCCTAATCCCTAAGGTTTTCTTTGTATTATTTCATGAACACAGAATAAATTCATATTTAGCCATATGACTAACTTTGCACTCAATCAAATACTTTCTAAAATATATTGTAGGTATATCAGTCCTTATGGTAGAAATCCATGTTTTTATCTTCTATTGAATGTATATAGAAAACATGAAAAAGTAAACAGATATCTTTAATTACTCATGACAACACCTTACCAAGCAATTAACATTAACCCTAATTATTTGAAATGTCATATCTTTGCAAGCTCTATGATATTTTCAACCTTAATACCAAACTGAATATGCATTCATTTTGCAAGTTACACATTATAATAGCTAGTTATAGCTTATGCAGTCTATAATTATTTTCATTAATTTCTCAGATATTGTTTTATACACTATTAGTGCTTTTTTCTAATGGAATAAATATATTGCATACCTTCATTATAATTCTGCTGTGGTTATTTATGTCATTACTACTAATAAAATCATTAAACCAGATAACCATCCTCTTCTTTAGCTTCTTGTATAAAGAGGAACCTACTTGCTCTATAATTTGTTCCACTCTTTCTCCTGAAATCAAAATTATTCTCTTCTCTGGGTGATGGATATTTAATTTCTTGCATTTCTTTTATTTTAGTTTGGTTTAGTTTACTTTAGTTTAATTTAGTTAACTTTAGTTTAGTTAAGTTTAGTTTAGTTGTTGACCAGGGTAGAGTACTGATCCAGTGAACTATTTTCAGACTCAAACTGGGAAAGCAGTTAGAATACAAAAGGATATCCATAATATGCCAAGACATGCATAGTCAGTGGGTTAATACAGACCATATATGTTGGACAATGCAGAATATTAGAATCAGTGGTATTTACAATATAACAGCATAATGCAAAATCTTTTACAAAATTTCTAAGACATTTGACCTCTACACTATATACAATATATATATATATATACAAGATTAAGAGGGACTGGATGAATTTTAGAGATGATGAAAGCTGAGAGAAGAGAGCTGTGGTGGGGGATTGTGTGACTACATTATTTTGGAAGCATTTACATTTAGTCATTTGTATAGATTGTTTTTTAGTTCAGATTGCAAATTTGGGAAGGTGGTGCTCTCTTTTAGATGGAATAGAATTGACATATACAAATGATTGTTTAATTAGATCTCCATGTTATGTTTATTAAAATTACATCTGTATATTAATATGTAATTCACTTGAAATGGCTCCCTATCTGAAGTTTGGGGTTCAACAAAACTAGGAAAATTTAAGTGCAATTTAACACAAGTATCACTGGGCTTCAAAAGATGCATATAAATATTTAAAGTGCAGTTCCCTTGCAACATCTCTCTCTCTCTCTCTCTCTCTCTCTCTGTCTGTCTCTCTCTCTCTCTGTCTTTCTCTCTCTATCTGTAAACTATTTCTGAAATTATTGTACTATTTGTCTGTATACTACTTCTGAAATAATTATACTTCAGAGAAGAGGGAATACTGAAAGATACAGCAGTTTCAGAGTTAGTATAGATTTCTCTGTAATCGGACTTGAATTCTCACAATTTCAAGAATTGTCCCTGAGCATACAACTGGAACCCCATGAAGTGTATTAGCAATGCTCCCATATCCCACAATAAATATATAAATAAACCTTTTATACTTTCTAACATGCTTTATCAACAAATGAGAAACTTTGTACATTTCCCCTCCTATTTCACTGTAAATTCAGGTTTCCTTGTGTAGCTCAGATAAAACAATGTATTCATTAACTTAATAAATTATGTTCTTCTCCTATATTTATGTGCTGCTTCCCCAAGAGGGGTAATTTCAATTGTTTATAATAATAAACATAAGTTAATATTCTGTGCAACTGAAACATAAAAAAACATATTGACAGAAGAATGTGCCAGCAGGATTCATGTTAATACAGTTCAGTACCACTTTATGTTGCAAAACTGAAGGATAAAGGAATACATAATTAAAATAGGAAAATTAGACAAAAGTGGGGAGACAAAGAAAAAATGCAATAATTGCACACATAATGTTAGCCAGCATTCAGTTTCTTACTTTAAAGCAATTTTATTTTTTAAATCTTTTTGAAGAAAAGTCGAAGTCACTGGACCTGCTTATATATTTATGGGAACAATAAAATGGGAAATGATTGTCCACATGTGGGCAATAATATGTGAAGCGCTTATGTATACATGGGAAGAATGATATGGGAAGAACTTATGCATACTGAGGAAGAATGAGTGTACTGCTATCAAGTGTTGGTGGGGTTTACATTTTGCAGTCTACTATACTAATATAAATGAGACTTGCATTAAATATTTGCTTGTAATATTGTACTGAAACTACCCTTTGTAAATACTTGTACTTGTATATCTAATAAAATCAGTTAAAGACAGCATACTGCATTAATACATTGACACACCTTTCACATTTGATTGCAACAATGTCCTGAAAGCAATGTAGGCCTTCAGTTACCATTCTTTATAAATACTTGCAGTTATATAGAGTAATGAAGGTTCTACTGTGAAACGTCCTGAAAGTCAATGATTCAACAGAATGAAAAAAAAAGTGCCCAAAAAACAAAATGCTGAAAAACTCCCTTCTTGTTTTATTTTCCAGAGGGCAAGATCCCCTGCACCCCTTATGCCCATAAATGTGTGTGTGTGTGTGTGTGTGTGTGTGTGTGTGTGTGTGTGTGTGTGTGTGTGTGTGTGTGTGTGTATAAAAAAACTCTGAGGTCGCACCACCTCTTGAAGAAGGGAGAAATCTCCCTAGAAAGTGAATCATTGCCAGCAAATGCTTAGAAATTGTACTGATAATGATTTTCAATGGAGAATAGCATTCAGCCTTATGGTGTTCAACTTTTTATCCTGCTGGATACTGATGCTCAGGGAGCTTCTCCTCAATATTGTGTAGGGAAGCCAGCAATGAAATCAGATAAAAACAGAATACTGAATGTACATATTGACATATCTTTCAGATATGATTGCAATAATGTGCTAAAAGCAGTGTAGTCCATCCTTTATAAATACTTACTTATAAACATTAATGAAATCAAGTTAAAGACAGAATGCTGCATTTACTACTTAATTCATGCTTACAAGTGGCTTCAACTGATAATGTAATTTGCCCACTCTGCTGGACCATGTCATACTCAATGTTGTCATCAGCTAGATAGAGAAGACATAAGACTGTTATTATTTACCTGTATTTCACTTATTTACCTGTATTTCACTTTTTTCCCTTTACATTTCTGATATGACTACTGATACTATGCAAGGCATTTAATTCACTGATGTACTTGCTTAGTACAGTATGCATTTGTTTAAATATTTATTAATATCAAATTCTCATATTGTGCCAATATTGCATTTAATGCAAATTATAAACAGTAGGACTGCATTTTCCTTCAAATTGTTACACTTTTATATGTGTGCCTGGGGAGGGGTGCTGTCTATAATATTTCAATACACTATCAGTCTAAGTTCTGCCTAATGTTAAGGTTTGCATACCTAAATTGCATTTTTATGTAACAGTCTGAGAATTTTGTGCAGAAGCTGTTTAATCATGGAAAAATGTAGCAATTCAAGGAAGTTATATGTTCTTTTCAATTCAAACATAATTAAAAAACATAATGCATTTACAGATAGTTACAGTGCATATACATCAATACACTACCATGTGCTTTTTTTGCTAATAACTGCAAGCATATAATGGGATGGTTTATATATACAAAAGTAATACAACTGGTAATTTCTCACTATGTTCTGGTCATTCACTGGACACTGCAACCTCCACCCCCCCCCCAACTTCCACTCTGACTAGGGTGTGGTACCTAACTGAAAGTTCAGCCATCTTGTATATGTAGTTAGTATTGTGGAAGAAATGGCCATCTTATACAATGACTATAGTAATAAAGATTTTCTGGCCTGCACAAAGATAATAATATCTTTACAAAAACTTTAATTTAGCAAATGCAACACTATAAATGAAATTATGCAGCAATGCAAATATTTTTTGTGCATAAATACATATTATATATGTGTGAAAAAATAGTTGTAAGTTTACTCATGCAGATGTATATCTGTAATTTACAAATATATATTTCTTTAATCATACATATGTTACATTTGTATTTATGCAGACAATTGTTATCACAAAAGCATTCCATATATTTGTACACAGATGTAATTCCATGTATAGATATGTTTATGCTTTCTTTTGCAGGATTATATTAACATTATAGATACATATTCGCAGTGACACATAAGTTATTCTAGCAAATATTTTCCATTATGTAACATTCTTATAGTTTGTTTATCTTTAACAAGACAAAACAAAATAATAATTATAATATTTACTATAGAATGTTGTCCTTCTTGCCATTACTTGGTCAACCCACTCAGACAGTCGGTTAGGCCTACACTTCTGTATATCATTGTAGCTCTAACTGCATTGGTGACTAAAGTGAGTTATTCCTGTCAGGGATGACAGGTGCTCACCCATCTCCTACCAAATGATGATTATTTTACACTCACTGCTCCTATTGCATGCATGGATCTTATCCACATACACACTTAGAAGGTAGACCATGATCTTGTTTTCCTTATATGGCTAGCTTGGGGTGTGGCCTCATGCCTTTATTGGTACATTCAACATTCAAAGTGCCAGAAGCAGATTGAAGAAAGTATGAGCAGGGCTGTGGTCTACAGATTTAGATCAACTCCAGCTGAGATGTGACATCACCCTAATCAAGCCCAGGTAACCAGCTGGGGCATTAGACCAGGTGCTGTTGTTATTGGTAAGTTTGGTTTTAACAAAAATACTTTTCATGTACATGCTTTTTTTTTAAGGAATGCATTCACATTTCATTTATATGGTGGATAAACATCATTAATGCAATCAATATTTTGTTATATTACAGTTGGTAGTGCTGCTGCTGCTGTGCATTGATTTAGCTATCTTTTTGGAGCACTACATCTGAATACCATTTATACATGCAGTGTAGCAGCAGTATTAGTGTTTTTATTTATTTATTGATTGATTGATTGATTGATTGATTGATTTTTGGGAGGGATGGATTTTGCATAATTAAATATTCCTTTGTATGTGAATACCAACTCTCAGTAAATGATGAGTGCTTTGAAGTGATAAAGCATGCCAGATAATGTAAGATGGGCTGAGATTATACTTCATGGTTGTGCAAACCCACATGCATATGGCTCCATTTTGCTTTTTCTAAACATATTCAGCTTCGAACATAACTGAGGCAATCCGTGTGTTCCCATTGCATGCTGAAGACTGCTGAGGACTGCTACAAACTCCACCATTTTCTGCAGAACATTCAAGTAAACCTGAGGCTGCATTCATGAGTAGCTGAGACCTAATTACATGCGTAAGTGGACAGACATATTTTCGCATTGCTGCAGTTCATAGAAATAAATGTAAAGAGCCTAATTTGCATACAAAACACATAAATGAGCCTGAATGTAAATTAATAAGTTTAACACCAGTGTATTAGCTTACAGTTACTTAACTTAGGTGGCAAATGACTTAGGAAACTGCAGACCTTTGAAAGTAAGAAAAAATAATGGAAATATTGCACATTAATACAAAGTTCAAAATAATATAAAATTAGTGAGTTCACTTCAGGAAATATTTTGGTTTAATCATATGATGGGCATAGTACAATGGCTATAGTGAATACTGTAAAACTGTCATTTGTATATGGAAAATCATTACAACAGCAGTGGAAATGGTTAGTGATCACTGAGAAAGTCATTTACTTTGGTGCCATTTAATCATTGTGTGTGTGTGTATGTATGTATATATATATATATATATATATATATATATATATGATATTCTTAAAGGCTCACTACAGCTTTGTACTATGAAAAAACACAACCATTAACAAACTGAATTATCATTTGGCACTTTTGCAGAGAAGTGAAAGAACTGGCTTATCTTTGTTTACAACTCTGTTTATAATAACTGTCAAAATATTGAATTTGTTTAAATAATGCAGACGAAGCAGCAGTTTACATTCATTTTGCTTTCCTATTCAGTGTCTGCTTTTACATCTGCTTTGGTTGTCAAGCACCACTTTTACCCCACCCTCTTTCTTAAAAGCATATTGAGCAAATTGTATAAGTCACTTAACATTTTCATTGTGTTTAATATGTCAATCGTATTTCTTTGGAATTTCTTATCTATTGTTTTCTTTTGTGAGACAAACTGTTTTCATGCCGTGCCTTTCAACATCTCTCTTTAGATATGAACACTTGCAATCTATTTCTTAACAGTTAGTGACAATATTATGATTTTTAACACAAGTAACATCTTCTTTTATGGTATTAAAGAATTATTCTGTCAATTAAGCAGAAATAAGATTATCCTGTCAGAGCAAAGAATATGAGCTTCATGTTTATTTATTTTTCTTAAGTGACAAAACATTCATTTCAGATGCATAGTAGACACATTGTATTGACAAAAAGGCAGGAGTCAGAGTTTGACGTGGCAGAATTGAAGATGTTAAGATTTGCACTGGGTGTGACGAGGATGGACAGAATTAGGAATAAGTATATTAGAGGGTCAGCCCTGGCTGGAAGGTTTGGAGACAAAGTCAGAGAGGCCAGTTTACATTGGTTTGGACATGTGCTGAGGAAGGATGCAGAGTATATTGGGAAAAAGATGCTAAGGATGAAGCTAACAGGTAACAGGAAAAGAGGACGGCCTAAGATAAGGTTTATGGATGTGGTGAGAGAGGACATGCAAGTGGTTGGTGTGACAGAGCAAGATGCAGAGGACAGGAAGAAATGGAAATAGTTGATCTGCTGTGTGGCGACCCCTAATGGGAGCAGCCAAAAGAAGAAGAAGTAGTAGACACATTTTATACAGCAAAGGCAGAATTAAAACATACTGACTCATAGTAGTTAGCATTATGTGACCCTTCATAAATACCTTCTATATGTCTAGGTTGTACAGTTTTCAAAATATGAAAAGTTGTTTGGGAAGATTCAGAGTAAATATCATTCTGGGTTTGTGTACATTACAATACATTGTAGTATGTAAAAGCTGCGAATGCACTATTGTCACTGCAAAGAATTATTTTTTGCTGATTGCGTTGATGTTTGCGCTTTTTAATAGATTTTTACTATTCACATGATATTTTTTTTTGTTGGCTTATGTTTTTAATTTGCCTTTTTCAGAAGATGTTACAGAATGTAAGGGTGTGTACAGACTGTTAGTCATCTGACATTCCACAACTTAGATGTGTTAAATGAAAGGTTAGCTCTCAGTCACATAACTGAAGAACAAGAGAAAGACCAAAAATTATCATGGACAAAGACCAGAAATTAGGGACTTTTTTAATTGTACATATTGATTTCAAAAGTTAATGGACTACAATGCTTTTATAAGGATGCATTATCTGAAAAATGCGTTTGATGATATTTTGTAAACTGGGTGCTCTGTAATTAATTTTCTCTGTCTTTCGGCTGCTGCTGTTAGGGTTTGCCTCAGTGGATCATCGGTCTGCAGAACAATTGGCAGTGGAGGTTTTATGGTGTTGGGTTGCTGGCCAGACACCCAACCTTCATAGAAGACACACACACACACGGCCAATTTTAGAAAGTCCAATCCACCTACTGCACGTCTTTGGAATGTGGGAGGAAACCCATGCAACTTCAAGGAGGACATGCAGAATCTGCACAGAAGGCACCCTAGCCGAGAATCAAACCGGAGAACCTCTTGCTGTAAGGTGACAATGCTAACCTCTGCACCACTGCAGCCACCCCTTGCTCTGTAATTAATAATTAATTGAAATAATAATGATATGGTTACTTATTTAAAATAACAAAGCTATTTTACTTATTGGTCTTCTTTTTAGCACTTTTTCCTCCGCTGTCTGTCAGTTGTTATAGTACCTTAGCAAGAATGGGGCAAATGGGGCAGCTGCCCCCGGCACAAAATGTTAGGGGACATGATTAAGAGTACCTACATTCTTAACTCCTTTTTTTCCGGTACTAAAATGCCAGTACAAAAAGGTACTTCAGATCAGCACTTCAAACAAAGCTGCAGAAGGTCTTTTTAATTGCTCTTCATTTAAAGAGTTAAGGGGGGGGGTTGTATCTGTATGAAGGTAATTGGTACAAAAGCACCAATCAGCTTTCTATGGTAAGCTTTTCTGCAGTAAAAGTTCAAGTCTTTTTTTTTTTCACATGAACAGCTCGGGGGGGGGGGTCTGCATGGATTTTGCTGTTATAGGAAGCTGATTGGTACAAAAGTACTTTCTGCAGTAAAGGGGTGATGTTTTTTTTTTATTTTCAGGACTGGCATCTTGGCTCTTTGCCATTAGACCCCTCCGAGCCAAACAGACCATTCATTCCCCATTACCAAGACAAAGGTGACTGGGAAAATCCATCATTTAGACAGACAAGAGGGTGGTTTGAGCATTTACAATATGGTTCCATCTCTCTGGAAGCATTTGGCTAAGTAGAGGAAGGGGGCCATGCAATGAGCTGACCTCAACAGCAAGCAGTAACTGTCTGCAACTCTAAAGGACAGGAAATGGTTTACTTGGTTTCTACTATTGAAATTGTGCTTCCTTGTGTGCTCTTCAAACAGACCACAACCTTCTCCTCCACCCAGGAGATGCAAACAGGCCAAGCCCTTTCACTCCTCTCCCTCCCTGCCTGGCTTCTTCAGTGCTGGGATAGTTAACTGGGGCACAGTCAAGCTCTATTACTATGTGTCATGTAGCCAAGTATACATGTGGCTGTTTCTAGTCAAGCATTGATTTCTTTTTTTCCTTGCCACTGCTATATAATTGTTTTTCAACACTGATTTCCTTTATAATGATTATGAGCTTAGTATTTCATCAGGCATCTATGTGAACTAATCCCCGTTCTACCTTCTGAAATTATATAAAGTTTTTTTTAGCCTATCTGAAGCAATTTGAAATCTGGTATTTATTTACTCTTCTCCCATGAGCTATGAACATGTGTTTGAAATGTGAGTACTTAATGTGATTTTGTCAAAAAACGTGGGATATAATTACTGGAGGTTAGATTTCAAACATCCAGCAGAGCTCCATTGGAGTGACTGAGTTAACAGGGCATATTAGCGCTTGTTATCTACAATGTTTTTACATGTGTCTGAAACGTGACCTCCTGTTACATGTATTTGAAATGTGGTTTCCTATTTATTCTAATGTGAGCTTATATTTTCTGTCTCATAGCCAGTTTCAACATTTTCAGGGTAGAAACCCCCACATACACTCTTTTATTTTGTATGTGCTTATGCTTGCACTGCTGTTCTTTTTTTGCTACTATATTAAATACCTTTTTCCTCATGTGTCGCATTCTAGTGGCAGTCTTTTCATAAACGCTTGTTAAAAGTCACTTGGTTTTGCAATTTTATTTTTTAGCTTGCATGTTGTCCTTCTTTCCAGTTTCACAGTGGGATAAATGTACCTGTGACCAATAAAAACAGTACAACAAAGGCTACTCCACTTCATTCTAATGACCAAAATCACAGGGTCATAGAAAGTTCAACTCTACTAAGTCTTGTGACCATTACACCTTGACAGTGTTCCAAGCCTAGAATGTACCCCCCCCCCCTCAAAGAGGGCTAGTTAAGTCAGGCCTGGACTGAATTTACCATCCAATTATTCATGTCAAGTTCAAAGGAAGGTAGTATATTGCACTGCTTTATCTACAGGGGGGAATCTATACTGGAGGGGAGGGAGATGCTGTGCAACAAATCTGTTTCTCCACCATATGGTTTTGATCTGCTAAAAACATTTTAGATCCCTTGTTCTTGTATTTGTGAGGTTATTTGATTTGTGAAAGTACAAGAGATCCTGGACAACTGGTTCCGCAGTTCCTCAGAAGACAATGCACTGGTTTTCCCCAAGTAGTCTATAAGACACAAAAAAGAGGGACAGTGCTTCTAGTCTCTTGGTGGGTTTAGGGATTCTAACTATGTAATCCTCTTTGTTAACAAACTACGGGGTCTTTCCAACTGTTTGATAAGTCTGTTGAGGTAAATCCCAAAGGGGAGCTGTATTCTGTAATTGGTGTGATCAGTACCAAAAGGAAAGGAACAATAATCTCTTGAGAGTTAGATAATATTCTCTTGCACCATGTTGACAGACTTCAATGATATATGATAGTGGGATGTTTTGTGTGCCAAGTGAGACAATGTTGCATTTTTTAGCATTTAATTTAATTGCACCATGTGGACAGACTTCAATGATATATGATAGTGAGATGTTTTGTGTGCCAAGTGAGACAATGTTGTATTTTTTAGCATTTGATTTAGCATGTTCCTGCTGGCTAGCTTCTATGTCAGAGACTGATATCACAATAACTTCCATTTTTGTAGTTATCCATAAACTTGGATGGCCATAGGTCTTGGCTTCAGTCTTTTGATCAGAGAAGTGAATACCAAACAAAGTGATCCCATCACTGAGCCCAGCAGGATCCCATTGGTAACTTTCATGTTCTCTGATGCTGCCCTTTCACCTGTGCCATGTGCATTCTGTCTTTTGCTAGTTTGCTAACCATTTTACTGTATAGAGATTTATTTGCGATGCATTTAGTTTATTAATTATGTTAGCATGGGGATGGCGTCTAATGCCTTGACCAAATCAAGGCAGGCTGTGTGTATATTGTGACTACTTTCAACAACTTGTGTTACTTTTTAGAAGAAGTTTACCAGGTTCATTAGATAAGATTAACATTTTACAAAGCCAAATTGTTGTGTATCTAGCCTGTTAACATTCTTAGTGTCATGGTTAATCAAATCTGTTATAATGTGTTCCATGGCCTTACACATGAAATTTGTCAGGCTGATGGGCCTATAGTTCCTGGGGTCAGTAATGGTGTTACCTTTATGGATTGACTTCACCAGTACCATATGCAAAACTCCTTTGCCTGTAGTCACTATTAGATTAAATAGTTTTTGGAGAGGTTCCACCGTAGCCTGTTTAGTACTATTTATGAAACATGCCAGTATATTATCTGGTATTATGGATGAAACATTCTTGGTTTTGAACAGAACTTTCAGTACATGTTCTTTAGGGATGATGGAGAGTTGTGAGGTATAGTGATCATGAGGCTCTGAATAGTCATCTCATTTGTAAAATTTGCACTAAATTTGTTTCCCACTGGATCTGAATAGGTTTTGTCATTTATTGAGCTTTGAGTATTGCTGAAATTTGTTTCTTAGTTTTCTAAAATAACTAAAGAAGGATTTGTAATTGTCCCTGGCTTCAGACAGTTTACCATATTACCAGTTTCTGTACTGTAATGTCTGTGTCCCATGCTGATGTACAAATCACTGTAGTTCATTATATGTGGTTTAACATTGGCAATCTACAGATGCAGACAACAAATATAAAATGAGACTATGGTGCACAGGCTTGGGAATTATAGGTATGGATTAGACATTTTACAGGCAGAGGGACAAACACTGCATGGAAGAACAAATTCAGCATGCAGAGTGTATTTTACTGACTAAGCAGCACTAACGCTTCATAATACATATGGTCAGAGGTCATCCTGAAATCAACTTATTGATAGATCTTTCAGAAATGTTTTCTTTCAAATAGAAGAACACATTCTCATAAGAAGCAACAGAATCATTTATTAGCCAGTGGGTATAAGCCACATGATTTGGCTCATATATGATTCATGGACCTTTACTTTCTGGATTTCTCATTAATTTCTCATGTACCAGTGGTCAGTGGCAAATGCGGATGATCCAGAAAACACATCATGTAGGGCAAACATGCATGTGTTATGAGTGCCAAATTCAATCACCAACCCAGGATCTCAGCCCCTTTTTTGAGCACCTATTAAGTGAAGTGATTCACCCACCTTTATTTTAACTAGAGATGTAAAGCGCAAACTCCTAGAGCTAGTACTGAAGGCTGGCATGTTTTGGTAGCTGTGCTGTCCACCAGAAACTGTGACTGGCTCAGCACAGCAGAACCAACAAGAGGGTTCATTGGAGTTATACCATCCAGGTTAAGAATTCATAGCTCAGTGATAACCTGAACTGTGTTTGATTAAATTAGATATGAGTCAGCTCACATCTTTTATGGATAATAACAGGTTTTTATAATCTGTGTAATTTAAATACTTTCTGTTTACACATTTTATGAGATACTGGTTGCTGTTGCAGTTTGAATGGATACATGTCAATTTTGCTTGCTAAAAAGACTATCTGTATTTGTTTTCTTTCTTTTTTCCTTCCCTCTAGTTCTCAATGAGGGTGCCTGCCAAGATGAAGTATGGACACCTAGCTACTATTTTTTTCTTTGTCTCTCTCCATACATATATGTATAGACAGATAGATAGACAGATAGATAGACAGATAGATAGATAGATAGATAGATAGATAGATAGATAGATAGATAGATAGATAGATAGATAGATAAAAGTGTAATGGTGTTGGTAGTGGGTTCTCTCTTCCACTCAAACTCCAAATGTCCTTTATGCTGTAGCACTAACTGCATTTAATTTAGTCATAGGATGTTTTCGCTTTGCTGATGTGGGAATGCAAAATTCAAGAGGTAGGTAAGTCTGCTATGATAACTAGGCATTTGCTTTGCAATCTTTTGCCTTAATTCAAACTAGCAAATATTACTTTCCTAGGTTATACCAAAACTAGGAAATTATCTATATGGACAAATCATCTTTGGGTTGTTCCGATAATAAGCTCATGTATTCCATTATAGGGGTGAAGACACTCTCTACATCAAGTTATGTTCACATTTCTTACTAAATGGTTTCTAATTTAAGCGCATGAATTGTGGAGGATGTTCTGTTTTTGATGTGTTGTATCTGTGATGTTGTTAAATTATCTATTATTCTTATTATGTTATGTGTCATATTTCTACTCAGAAGTTTGCTCTCTTTCCTTCACAGAGACACATGTGGTCGCATCACTGAGATATTAGAGCTTTGGGGTAGTGCGGGAGAAGCAGGTAGGAATGACTCTCTCATTTGAATAGCTGCTAGGAGCCTCCATGCCAACATAGTTACTTTGACACCCAAGAGATTTTTTTCTTAAATCAAAGCCCAGAGGAAGCCCTTGGACTTGGTAAATGGGGGAGGTGCAGCTCAGCAGACCATGTCTAACCCAGAAGATGGCCACACTTTGTCACTGTTGGCCATGTCTCCAATGCCAGATATAAAGTTCTTGTCTTGGAATGTGGGAGAGAGTTTCCATCCTATTATAGGTTCATAGGTTCATACTAGACTATCTGCCCTAGGGCATTTATAAGCCTAGCCGTAGTGTGTTTGGCTTTCGCCACCCATTTTAAATAAATTTTGCTGTGCCCTTTTTCGAGTTTAGTATACTGTGCCTCTGTCTAACAGTGACACAGAAGTGATACCCTGGGTAAACCTACGATCTCCAATCCACTCATCAAGATTCCTCTTGAAGAGAGTCAATGAGGGACTCTGCCTAACCTGGACTGGGATTTTATTCCAGAGTGAAGGGAGACTCTGGGTTATGAATCTGTCCCTCCAGCATATCCTATTTATTTCAGTGCTGAGGTTCAAGTCTCTCGAGCGTGTACCTCGATGGGATTTGGATTTTCTGAGGTGCAGCATGTCCATTAATTCCGGGTTGGACATGGCTTTATATGCCAGGCACAGATCGCCTCTGAGCAGGCGGTATGCCACTGAGTAGAGCTGGAGTTTCTTTAACCGGCAGCATATGGCATCTGTTTGAGCCCTTTGATCCTCTTGGTGAGGTACTTTTGGGGTCTTTCCAGTTGCTGCAGGTGTTTGGTAAGGTACATCCCAAAAGGGGCATTGTACTCAATTATGGGCCTGATAAGGGATGAGTAAAGAGGCACGATGACCTCCCCTGATCTAGATGTGAATCCCTTCATGATTAGGTGGGCTATATAAAATGTTTTTCTAACCACTTTGGACACGTGGTTGTCAAATGAGAGATTGCTATCAACTTGGGTCCCCAGGTCCCTAATTACTTCTTCTGTACTTAATGGATTACCACCTATGTGGTAATTTGTGGGCACTTTGTTTTTGCCAAAGGGGATGACTATACACTTTTTGGCATTTAGTTTGAGGCCATGGCTCTGGCACCAGTTGTCTGTTTCTATAAGGCCCTTTTGGAGGATGCTTGTGTTGGCTGGAGAGTCGATTATGGCACCCAGTTTGCAATCATCTGCGAACTTGTTCAGCCACAGTCCTTCCGTATTGGCCTGTACCTCCGAGAAATATATACTGAACAAGAGAGGTCCCAGGACTGAGCCTTGTGGGACGCCACTTGTAACTGGTTTGGAGTCTGACATGGCTCCAGCAATTCTAACCATGTGGGTTCTGTCCTTGAGCCAGTTTGTAACCCATCTAGTGACATAGGGGTTTATATTTAAGCTGGTGAGCTTATCTATAATGCCCGAGTGGGGTATTGTATCGAAGGCTTTTGTGAGGTCCAGGTAGACTGTGTGGACCACCTTCTCCTTGTCAATGGCCTTGGTGACTGTTTCAAAGAAATCGACCAGGTTTAAGAGGCAGGATCTGCCCTTAACAAAGCCGAACTGGGTAGGATCCAGTGTCTATAGGTCCCCAATATCTTTATTTATGAGGTCCATGATGATCCTTTCCATAGCTTTGCAGGCCAAGCCAGTCAGGCTTATGGGGCGATAGTTTCCAGGATCTGTTGAGGCACCACCTTTGTGGAGAGGGACCACTGTTGCTGTATGCCACTCTTTGGGTACATATCCTGTAGTAAGGCTGAGATTGAATGGAGCAAGGATACTTAACAGGATAAACCAGGAAAAGGCATTCACATATGCCTACAATAAATGAAACATAAAGTAAGGGAGTCCAATAAATTCAGATCTAAACCCTTTAATATGGTAATTGCCAACCATAAACCTGGGAAGTTAGGTAAAATGGGATCCTAATCATGTTCCATAGTACCCTGGTGATAACTACATCACGTGTTGTGCAAAATGGAATAGGTGGATGGGTAATTTGCGTTGGAAGAATAAACAAGGAGGTGGGGGTTATTGATAATATTTATTCAACTAGTAGGCATGATATAACCTTTTTTAAGGACTTCATACAGGTTTTGTTTGGCACAGTAACTAGCTCAACATTTAGCATTTTACAAGAAGACTTCAACCTAGTCTTAGGCGACCAGCAGTATTGGCTTTATGGTAAGAAATAACACCATAATAAGTCCCAGGCTTTTCTCAAAGACTGGATCTCCAGAGTACAGCTGCTTAGATATTTGGAGAGAGTGCAGTCCTGGAATACAGATTTCATCCTTTTCATGAAATCTGGCTCAACAGAGGAGGAGAGTAGACATCATGTTAATTGTTGGTCATTGCAGGCTCAAGGTTCACATGCCATTAATGCATGACTTTATCTTATCCTGCATCCCTAACTCTGTTAATAAAACTAGACTCTAGAACCCCAAAGCTCAGACCATGGTGACTGACACATTTTAACTGGAATTCTGTGACAGCAAAATGCATCCTACAAGATCTTGTGTAGGATGTTTTGCAAAAAGCTTCTCCCACCAACACTTCAACAGTATTTTATGGTGGGAGGGTGGTGATATCATTGAGGAGGGTGAAGAAAAAGAAGTACTAATGATCTATTAGTCAGACTGTGAAGGAAGCTGAGGGAAATCCAAGGACATGTAACTAATAGGGAGGTGAATGTTGGCTTAAGGGATGGAGAAGTGGCTATTAGTGCCAAGGTAGACATAATACATACATCTCAAGTGGAGGCTGAACTACTCCATCGAGGCCAATTCTGATGACTCAGAAGAGTAGCTAACTCCAGATGTGTTGCCTGTTTTTTTTTTTAAGCAGTATATTTTGCATGTTTGTAGAACCTCAGCTTCATTAGATTCAGGGTAACCTATCAAATCAGGTGATGGGCTCAGGCAGGCTTTTATAGGTTTTCACAGTGGATTCTACAGTATGCAGTATGATGGCCCACTGAATTGGGATTTTGCCATGGCACAGGCAGGACTTCTCACCAATGGGAGCCCATGACCTCTCAAGAGATTACAAAGCCAATTACCCATTTAAGATCCAAAAAAGCCCCATGGATAGATGGTGTCCCTGCAGAATTCTACAAATTAGTTTGTGTGAATATGGGAGTATTATCTGGTATAGAATGGTATGGGAGTATGGTTAGCTAGGGGCTATCTTTAATTCTTTTATGCCTTGGGAGATTTATCAGCACATTTGAACCAGGCAATTATTACTTTAATTCCCAAGTTTAAAAATAGTGACCCACCACTGAGTGACTTTTGCCCCATAAACCTTATTAATCTGGACTTTAAGATTTTTGCCAAGGTGATGACCTCTAGGTTTATAAAGGTAATAAAGAAATTAATTCCCACAGTTCAAGTTAGTTTTTTGAAAGGCAGGGAAGGAGTTGACAATTGATATATCGTAATTCCTTTCTTGGAGAAGTATGGGAGCTCTAAAGACAGCACAGGTATGGTGTTCTTCGACATTAGGAAAGCCTTTGATACAGTGAACTGGGATTTCCTATTTACAACTCTTCAACATGAGAATCTAAGTCAGCAATTTATAGGATGGATCACATGACTATATGCTGAATTATCCTTTTGAGATCTGTTTATTGGTAGGGGAGGAGACAAGGCTGCCCCCTCTCACCAAGTCTCTCCCTTCTGGTCATTAAAGAGTTGGCATATGAGGTGAGGTGGATATTGGATGCTCAGGCAAGGTTTGATGGTGCAATCCACACTTTCATGATGTTTGCCAATGACTGAGCTCTGCTGAGTTCCAACCTAACAGCAGTGCTAGAAAAGATTCTACAGAACTTCCATCATTTCAGACTAGTCTCACGGCTTCAGTATAATATTAGCAAATCAACTATAATTGAGTGTGGTTTGCCTAGTCTGAATATGGATAATCTAATTATCCCTGTGAAGCAGCAAGTAAAATATTTGGGAGTGACAGTCTTACCTACCTTTCTTAACACCACAGAATTTAATCTACAAAAATTTCTAGGTAAAGTAATAAATCTTTTTCACAAAGCTAGTAATTTCCAGACTCTCTCAGGTAGGAACAGGGTGGTCTAGATCATGAGCTTACCATATATTCTTTATATTATTCAAAACCTGCCAATTTAAGCATACAACCTGATCCTAACCTGCATCCAAGGGCTAGTTGACACAGCAATGTTACATGTGGGCAGGCATAGGATATTTCATTCGATAGCATATATCCCCAGGTTCTATGGGGGCAATGGTATTCCTCACTTGGGCTTAAATATGATTGCCTTTCTGCTTGGAACATTTTTAAAGAAAATTGCACAGGTAATGACTAAGGTTCCAGATAATAAGTACACAGATGATGGCTTTTCTTCTGATATGTCCCAAGAATCACTATAGCAACTGCATAGAGAATGTGTCTTTACAAGTTGTTAAAGTTGTGATAGGGGGCTTACCAATATTATATGGCACCATCCTGAAGCAAGTCATACTTTAAGTAGACAGGCCAGATTACATTTGGTGTCAAAAGAGATTCAGGAATGAAAAC
Source organism: Protopterus annectens (assembly GCF_019279795.1). NCBI lineage: Eukaryota > Metazoa > Chordata > Ceratodontiformes > Protopteridae > Protopterus > Protopterus annectens. The sequence continues at coordinate 1,680,368,919 of NC_056728.1, read as the reverse complement.
AAATATTTGACATGGGGTACCCGTGCTCCTTGAAACCTATTGGCTGTTTAGAGGCAGAATTCTAGTTAGATGAGTCTGGGTGACTCCAGGACTGCCAAATGGGACAAACCAGGGCTAAGGTAGTTCAACCACCAGAAAAAGCTAAAAAGGTCCTTCCTTGGGGTAAGAGGTTAACAGCTTAATTGGGGAGAACAGCACTGATATATAAGGTTCTATGGGGCTTCAAGACATGTACTACAAAATTTCTTATCTGCAGTCATTGGAAGAAAGAAGAACAAGTTGACCTGGCACTGTGCCAGTGGGAGGAGGTGTGGAAAGCTATGAGAAAATTTAGTAAATGTCTCTAATACCATGATCAACAACTGCCCCTCATTCACCATTGGTATGCCACCCCCAAGGGCAGCTAGAGATGGGACTCTAGAGGGACAGTAAGTGTTGGAGATATGAAGCAGATGGTGCTGATAACCATCATATGTTCTGGGACTGCCCAATCATCAGTGTTCACTGAGACATTCTCTATCAAAAATTAAATAACATTTTTGATTTACCCCCTTTGCTAGACTGGAAATTTTGGATTTTTGGAGATAGACCAGTTAATGCCTTGATAACAGCTCCATTTTGGAAATAAGATGGGTTCTTACCAGTGTGGTCAAATTGTTGGGAACTAGAATGTAAAAAAAACAAAACAAATTAACCACTTCACCAATACATCTGATTAGTCTCCTGTGCCAGCGTACAGGGAATATTGTATATCCTTTTAAATGTGGTGATGTATCCAGCAGTCTTCAATACAACTGTAATGTGTTTGGACAATTGTGGAAGTTAGTATATCTAATGTGAGGCATATGGGGTTAGTGATGATACTATGTCATGCATAATTGCTCTGTATTGTCATGTTAGACTAGTTATGTTGAACTGTGTACATATTGTATATTGTTGTTAGACTTATTTTTCCTTTATCATTTAGTTTGTCCCTTTGTCTGTTTCACTGTTCTTATGGTATGTTGCTTGATATTTTTGTTAACCTGAATACCTCAATAAAGCACAGTTAAAAAAATGTATATCTGCCCATCAGATATCATTTTCAGCAAATCCAGGACCAGATTCCAAAAAGATTGGGTAACATGTCAGACCAACTTCACCATCCAACAATGTAACTTGATTCTAAATTACAACTCTGGCTATATTATCTATAGTATTTATTTAAACCTTTAAGGTGACTTGTTTTCAGCATTTATGGCACTGTATTGCCCTTGTAGTTTTCACTTTATTTTTAATTAAGTAAATTTGCCTAGCCAGGTTCTGGGCAAACCTGGATTTTAGTGGTGTTTTATCCAAGTGAGAGGTAAACAAATTGCTGTAAGCCTGAGGTTTCTAGAACACTTGATCTTCAGCTTCAGAATATATCTGAATTATCGCTGATTCTTTTTCTTCCTTGTGAGTGTTCATTGGTTCATTTGTTTCTTGTGTAATATTTGCAGTGTATTAGATAAATATTGAAATACCAAAAAATATAAATGTCAACATGTATTTCTGTATTTCAGACATTATTTCTAAGCAAGAGAGGCAAGAAAATCTACTTGAGTTTGGTAGAAATTATTTATATGCAAACTAGGCCAGAAAATGTATTTCTGTTCTGTAAAGCATTATACCACAGCTGCATGTTGCAAGTGTAGAAAGGAGATACAAGATTGTTTTTCATAGACAAATAAATATTATGGAACTCTTCTTGCCTAGGAGAAGTAGTTTAAATCATATAAAGTCTGAAACTGCATTTTGTTATTGCTTTTGTTACAAGTTCTGTAGTAAATAGAGTGATGCTATACAAAGGGAAAATTACTGCATGTGGGATTATGAGAAACCTGGACAGAAAGTCTGATTTGTACTGTAGAACATTAGATTTTGAATGCCATGTTAGGTTTGTCTTTGTATAATGTCTGTAGCTGTCAAATACTATTCTGAAAAATAAACGTATTGCCACAAAAATGATTTTATGCCTCAGTGTATTAACTAATGATGGGCAGTATTAAGGAATTCCTTAACACAGGTGAGCAGCTGGGTGTAAATAAACCTAGCTTGTTATCTCATCTGCTTGTAAAATTTATGCTGGAGATGGCAGATGAGTGGGAGAGAGAAAGCAGTGGTAATATAAAGGATAAAGGGGACCCACATCTTTCCTCATCAGCTTAGAATAGATCTGAAGAACATTTTCAATTGGTATCAAAAATAAGGAACCTGGGACAACTGACCATTCACTTACAAAAGCATGCCTGTGGCAGAAGATGAGACAGGAGTTTCAGTGCCATCTTTGATTCAATCTGTTTTCCAGATGCATAAAATGTAAGCATATTTTATGTTTTCTCTACAATTACTGGGAAAGCTGTTACAAGCAGTTTCCTTTTTAGATAAGATGCTAATAAGTTAATGTTTTTTGGGCTTAGAAGTAATTGATGAAAGCTGACCAATTTAGAACAGATTCAAAGAAGTAATACCTGATTTGTGCAGGGAAGAAATCTAACAGAAAAAAATGAACAAAAGACTGATGGATGTAAATTCTCAGGACTCTCAGAGGAAACTGTCATGATCTACAGACCGGACTTTTTTGCCATTACATCTGTTATAGCATTGGACTTCAAAGTTTAGCTTTAGATCAACAGAATCCTCTTTAGGGGTAACCATATGATTAAACATTATGAAATAGGAGTGTTTTTTTCAAAGATGTTGTAAATTAAAGAGCACAATGTGATTATTTACCAGGAAAAGCTGTGCCATGTGACTGTACATGGTAAATCATCTTCTGAAACTCTGACTGTGTTTTCCCAGATAAATTAAAGAATGAACTTTATGCAAGATTATTTTAAGTGTCAGAAAAATATAATCCATTCTTCAGGAAAAAGAAGTATGCTCAACAGTTTAAAAAGAAAAAAAAATAACAGTTTACATTTCTTCTGCAAAAACATGTTTTTGATTATCTGTTCTACAAATGAAGTACTGCCTGCTGTACCAGACCTCTGATCTTCAGGCTACATGTTCAGCTCATAGAGAGAGAGAGAGAATGTTTTACTCTAGGAGACACTTTTAATAAATGTTTTCCTTTTCCCTGCACTTTTGATGTAGACTGGATGAACTGCAAATTCTAACCTGACAATTTAATAATTTCAGCAATGTTGGTTTTGTTTTAATATATTGAGTTTCAGATGTTCTCTGAAAGCCAAGAGTTCATATATTTTAACCTAACAGCTTGATACTTTGTTAACAAGTTTTCATAAATGTACACAGTTTAAAAGTTAAACTAATTTTACTGTGGACCTGCCAGGTTTGATTTCTCCCACTTTTGCATGCCTAAAGTTTGGACTTTTAGATTTTCAATTTGTTGTATGTCATTTTTCCTTAATAAAAAATAAGGGTCTATGAGCAACAATGATTGCTATGCAAATGTAATATTTGCATATGTAAAGTACTCTACAATAAGCTATTTAAGATTCTGTGATTCCCAAACTCAGGAAAAATGCATATTGTATGACACTGAAAAGTTAAGATGTTTAGATGACAAACATGTTTTGTATGATCTTTGTAAAAGGTATTTGCAGATCTCTGTATGGCTAATAACATATGGGATGCACATATGCATGTACATACCGACACATACAGATATACAGGACTTTTATCAGATATTTGTGTGTGTGTGTGTGTGTGTGTGTGTGTAAGCATGACATACATCCAACTTCCATATAAACAGAGACAGTCTTATGCAGATAGATATTTTGAGGTTTATTTTACATAGCACTTTTTAAAGATGAAGACTTCATAGAGATGATGTAAAATACTCTTTTTATGGAATTTGAATAACAGAATTGGATTGCAAGAATGCATGCACAGAAGACTGTTAAATTAGCTGTAATGGGGATTCAGGTATATTCAAGATGTGTTTTCTTGAAAGCATTGCTTGCAAAGCTTTAAGAAAATAATAAATCAAGGTATTCTGTCTTCCTGAAAAATGCAATAAAAAAGGAAAACAAATGTACTTATTGCACATTAATAAGACAAAACTGAGAATATTCTGATTTTGGAGAGGCATAATTCTTACAAATTGCAACTGACAGTTTAAAATAAATATTAAGCATGTTGGCTACATATTGCACACTATGGGACTAGTGGAGCATTCTAGCTAAAATACATATAGGACACATAACATATGCTAGAATATGCTGAGTGGCATGGTCAGAGAATAGACCTTTAAAACAGTATTTTTGCTAAGGAAAAAGAAAATATGCAAGTGTAAAGTTCAAAGGTTTTTGTAAGATTTTCCTTTGCAGAAGCTGTTTTACTGAATTCACATATTTTTTTTTATTATCATAAGATGGACAACTGAAAGCAGCGGTAGATCTAATTAATCAGTATTACAAGTGGAACAAGTTTGTTCATATATGTGTGGTATTAGTTATTTTCTAACATGCTTTCACATGATGGAGAGGTGAAGACAAGACAGGCATGTATCCAGAGCCAGCCAAAAGTAATTACATACTAACTACAGGAGGCAATTCACTGACCTCTGAGTAGAATGAGAAGCAGTTATAGTTCTGACACATGATGCAGGCAAAAGGCTAGGGAAGTCACCATAGTTTCAGACTCTAGCCAAAGGTGAACAAATCAGTAATAACTGAAGGAAATGAGGATTACTAGGAAAGTATCTGTGCTGATTTTGTTATTTATTAGCGAGAGTTAAGATATGAGCAGGCAAACCAGAGTAAGCTGTTATATGGCTGGAATATTTAAATCTTCATTTCTTTTTATATTTTCAATGAAAACCAAGTAAACGATTCAAGTTATGCAAATCAGAAAATTCAGAGTTTGATTCTTGGCTAATTAGTGAATGCTAAGCTGACACATAAGAAATTAAATGTTTTATAATGTATTGTAAGCTGCAGTCAAATTGTTTATTTTGTATCAGGAAACAATGTTTTATTATTATTCCACAGTTTTTTAAAAATAAATTACCAGTTTTGCAAAATGATTCCAATAATGGTAAAATCGTGGGTAGATATATGGAAACCTTCATTTATGTAGAGGCTGATGATCACCAAGACTTGCATTTGCTTCAAACTAATGGTAACCAATATATTATAACTGCATCCAGGTCACTTTATACATATTCACACATGTAATATTTTTCACAAAAGGTTATCTTTTTTCTGAAATTATGATAGACTAAACAGGATTACATTCTAAAGGCAGATTTCTTATTCATATTTTTCCTACATGAGTTTAATGAATCTTTTTGAGGGAAATATGAATGCAGTAGGACTAAATACTTGCTTTGAAACAATGGTATGAAAGGCAACCTAGTTACAAGTTAGATAAAATAATATATGACATATTGAAACTCATGAGGAAAAAAGTAGCAGAGCTACTTGCAAAATTAAACATGCTGCATCAGACAGCATAAATGACATTTTTGTTTCTCCTTCAAGGAGAACAGTTATTTAGGAAGTGTGACGTACCTTTAGTGCTTGTAGTTTTATTTTAGAATAGCACTGATTTAGAGAATGAACAGATTATTTATTTAATTATTTATTTATTTACATTTGTTGACCGGGAATGTCCGACTGGACGCAGGTCCATTTTCAGTGCACAGATTGAATGAGTTTTTTTTAACTTAAACATACTGACATTAGCAATGAGTCTGGCAGTTGGCAATGAGGTTAAGGCTGTGAGCTGCAATTCCTGCGATACAGAGTGTGATTCTCTCAGTTCTAGTTTGATTACTGTAAGACCATAAGCAAGTCACTTAACCAGACATTGCTCTCACGCAGTCTCTGAAAAGTAACTATGTGTCCAATGGGCCTACCTGCTTAATAAATGGGTGTTACTAGAGCACAACAAGATTGTGTTAGTATTCTATCACTAGGAATTAAAGTTATTTATATGTTCAGTATGATACATATACATTCACCAGACAGTTTACAGAATAGACATAGCATGTGCATGAGATTTTTACAATATGCATATTATGGGTATATGATTTCAACAATATGTATAGAATGTGCATATTATTTTCACAATATGTGCAGTATGTCTATATGATTACTAAAATATCCACAATATGTGCATATAATGAAACAGGTTATGCAGTACAGCCATTACAGATGACCTTGTTCAAACATTTCCTCAAAAAATAGGGTGACGTTGTGACATGCTGGTCAAAATGAGTTAAATTACTACCTGAGGAAACAAGTAGGAAAGGTTATTTAATGAGATTCAGGATATAGTAAATCAGGCTTCAAGTACATGAGTTATTTAATGATCAACAATCATGGAATGTATTTAATAAAAGGATACTAACAGGATGTTTTGCTAAGGGAAAAAAGTTACAGAGGCAGATAGTTTTAATACATGGCAGGACAAACAGAAGGAAAATGTAAGTCATAGACTGGCTCATGGCAGGACAAACAGAAGGGAAAATGTAAGTCATAGACTGGCTCATGGAAGTTTAATGTGGGCAGTGAACATATATATAATGTAAATGTAAAATGGCTGTTATATATGCAGCAAGAATCATGGAGGTTTAGTCCAGAGCTTTGCGACATAAAGTTAAACAGATAGGTATTTTGAAACTTAGCACAGGTAAAAGAAAAAATGTATTTCTTCTCAGAGAAAAAGAGAAGAATTCATAAAACACAAAATGCCACGCCATCATTCCAAGTAGTAAAATGTAATTTTTGGTGCACCTTAGTAGATGGTGAATTTTTCATATGGATAAACAATCTGCTTCTAGACTGGTGACAATTTCTTAAAGACTGTTAGCTGTGGCATTTATAATTCTAATTCTTACATTTCATATGTAGGAGATTAATGATAAAAATGCTACAAATAGGTTATAAGGAATTAATTATAATTATAAAGCATGTGTGCATATAAAAGCATGTAATATGTGCTACAATTCAAACACCAAACCAGTAGGTGTGTTTCCAACTTAGTGTTCTTTTTTCCTGCACTTCATGTTTATCATACTGAGTTATTTCTAAAAGTAAAACTGAGGATAAATAACTTGATGGTTATCTAATATAGCTCTGGCTCAAATCTATTTATCTGCTTTTTTGAGTATATAACATTTTAATACATTCACTAAGAACTAATTAAAGGAGGAACAGTTATGTATATATTGAAATATTAAAAATATGTGTCAGAATAGATTTTTGTATTTCAGACATTCCTTCTAAGCAAGCTAGGCCAGAAAAATATACTTGATTCTGTGAAAATTATTTATGAGCAAGCTAGGCCAGAAAAAGTGTTTGTGCTCTGTAAAACATTATACTACATCTGCATGTTGCAAGTGTAGAAAGGAGATACAATTCTGTTTTATCATAGAGAAAGAAATATCATGGAACATTGCTTGCTTGCTTAGGAGAAGCAGTTAAAACCTAGACAGACTGCTAATCTATTTGTCCCTGCTTTTATTACATTACAAGTTCTAAAACACAGTGTTGTTGTACAAAGGGAAATATCACTGCACATGAGTTCATGAGAAACCTACACAGTATTAAAAAAAGTCCTGCAGTGTAACAGTTTGAGCTGTGGTTCTTTTGATCCATACAGTATAAAGTTAGTCTTTGTTCTCTGCCATGTCAGATTTGCCTTTGTATTATCTCAGGAGCTGTCAAGTGCTATTCTGAAAAATAAACATCTTGCCAAAAATGATTTCATATCTCCGTGCATTTACTGATGACAGGCTGTATTAAGGAATTCCTTTACACATCAGAGCATATAGCTCAGCCCTCGTCATCCAGATAAGACTGCAGAAAACTGTGCCAGGTGCGCGCCCTCACTGTTCCATTAACCACTGGTGCAAAAAAGTCAGGGAAATACTTAATTGCTGGGTCAATCCTGCAATTTAAAACTATTTTTTTCTTTTTTTTTTATTTTGCATTACAAATACTGTATTATCTTGTGCATTTTATATGAGTGTTTTAAGTTAACATGTTTTCTATAGTGCTGACACAGCACAACCCTTGTGTGTTTTACTTCTGCTGCAGTAAAGATGTCTAGCAAGGTGCTTCAGATTACACCTGAATCTCAGCTGGTTCTTTTGATTTCTCGTGAGATTCCATTGGTTATCTTGTCTAATTGAGGGTCTGCATTGGTTATTTCTTTAGATATTTATAATGGAGCTTGCAGATGAGCCTTTGTCTTCCAGATAAGACTGCAGTGAGCTTTGCCACAAGCATTCATTCATTTGACTACTGGTTCAATGAGTGAGGAAAAAAGCCAGGGAAATACTTTACTATTGCTCTACACTTAATTACATGGCTGTTACTGTCATTTGATGCTATTTTTTTCTTTATCTACATGGCTGACACTGTATTGTCTTGTGTATTTGTTTGGCTATTTAGAACTGAGTTGTTTTCAACATTGCTGATACTGTATTGCCTTTGTATTTGTTCATAGCTTCATAGGTAGGTACTAGGCTATTGGCCCTAGGGCCTATATAAGCCTAGCCAAAAAGGTACCCTGGCTTTTGCCACTCAAGAAAATTATTTTCCTGTGCCCCTGTCAAACAGAGTCACAGAGGTGATCCCTGGGGTGAATTTCCTATCTCCCATCCAATCATCAAGATTTTTCTTGAAGAGTGCTAATGAGGAGCTTTGTTTGATATTGATAGGTAGTTTGTTCCAGAGTATGGGAAGTCTCTGGGACAGGAATCTATCCCTCCAGCATGTTCTGTTTATTGTGGTGACAAGGTTTAGGTCCCTAGAGCATGTAGCTCAGAGGGATTGGGATTTCTTTAAGTGGAGCATGTCCAACAGCTCTGGGTTTGACATAGCTTTGTATGTTAGGCAGAGATCGCCTCTGAGAAGGCGATATGCAACAGAGTAAAGCTGGAGTTTTTTGAGATGCTCTGCATAGGGCATCTGTTTGAGGCTGATAATCCTCTTTGTGAGGTATTTCTACAGCCTTTCCAGTTGTTGTAGATGTCTTGTCAGGTACATACCAAAAGGGGAGTTGTACTCTCTAATGGGTCTAATGAGTGACGACTAGAGGGGAACAATGACCTCTTTTTCCTGGATGAGAAACCTTTTGTGATGAGTTGTGCCACATAGAAGGATTTCATGACTACTGTGGCAATGTGATTAAAAAAGGAAAGACTACTGTCCACCTGTGTCCCAAGGTCTCTTATCACACTTTCGGTGTTACGTACACTGCCGCCTATGTGGTAGTTCATGGGTACAGAGTTTTTGTCAAAAGGGATGACAATGCACTTTTTGGCACTGAGCTTGAGGCCATGGCTTTGACATCAGGCATCTGTCTCAGTGAGGCCCTTTTGTAGGATGTCCACATCATTAGGAGTTTCTATTATGGCTCCTAGTTTGCAGTCATCTGTGAACTTCATTAGCGAAAGACCCTCTGTGTTAGCCTGTACTTCAGAGAAGTAGATACCAAACAGGAGAGGACCCAGGACTGAACCCTGTGGTACTCCACTTATCACTGGTCTGAAGTCGGATTTGGAGTCTGCTACTTTCACAGTGTGGGTTCTGCCAGCGAGCCATTTGGCAACCCATCTTGTGACATAGGGATTTATACCTAGTTTAGTGAGTTTATCTATAATTCCAGAGTGGGGAATGGTGTTGAAAGCCTTAGCAAGATCTAGATAGGCTGTGTGAACCACCTTACCCTCATCTACAGCTTTGGTGACTGCTTCAAAGAAGTCTATTAGGTTTAGGAGACATGATCTGCATTTTACAAACCTGAACTGGGTGGGGTCCAGAGTTTGGAGATTACCAATGTCTTTGTTTATAAGTTCCATGATGATACGTTCAATGGCCTTGCAGACCAGGCTTGTCAGGCTAATCTGTCAATTCCTGAGGTCCGTGGTGGATCCCCCTTTGTGGAGTGGGATAACCGTCGCTGTGCGCCATTCAGTGGGCACAAAGCCTCAGGTGAGGCTATGATTGAACATAGTACTTAGTTGGGGTGCCAGTTCATTCTATATTTTGTGTAGAATGCAGCCTGGTATGTTGTCAGGCCCCATGGATGCTGTGTTCTTGGCTTTGGAGAGTGTGGTTTTTACCTGTGCTGCCATGATTACAGGAACTTTGCATTCTTCCGATATAGAGATTGGCCCTTTAGGGGGTGAGAGGGGGGTAAAGTTAGCACTGAACCTATCTGCCAGGATGTTGGCAATATCAGTTGGTTCTGTATATTTAGTGCCATTGCGCTGTAACTCAGAGCAGATCTGAGTGTTGCCATTGAGATTCTTGACATAGCTATAGAATGCTTTGTGGTTGTCTTTAGAAACAGTGGCGATTTTTTTTTCGTAACTAGCTTTGGAGGATTTTATGAGGGACCTCAGCTTCTTACTGAGGTTGACCAGGGAGTTCCTCCAATTATGGTATTTTACTCTTTTTTGCAGCAGTTTTATTCTTCTGTTGTAGAGTTTGTTTATGGCAGGGGCCCACCAGATTGGCTTCCTTTTTTGGAGGATAGCATCTTGGTTCTGTTAGGGACAGCACGATCCATGCAGTCATGTAAGTGCTTATAAAGTGCATTTGTTTAGGATTCAGCAGTCGTACCTCTATTGTCCGTCTGTGTGGGTGTCGTGAAGTTTGCCACCTCTGTCTTAAGAAGCATGAAGTTGGCTTTGGAGAAATTTTTTATGGTGGTTTCACTAATGGGGGTGGGATGTGGATGTCTAGGGTGATTAGCTTGTGGTCGGATCTGACCAACAAGGAATTGACCCCTGGTGTGGAGCACCGGTCACCCATGTTGGTAATGACCAGGTCTAGGATATTGCTGCCCCTGTTGGGGGTGTGGATAAGTTGATCCAAGGTGTTGGAGTTTATGAATTCCAGAAAACGTTGAGCAAAAGAGTTGGTACATGAGTAGTTTTCCCAGTTAATGGTGGGGTAGTTGAAATTGCCCATTATTAGGGTGTTAGGCTGTAATCTTCTGCTGGAGTAAATCTGCCTGGCCAAGTTTCTTGGATTTTAGAGGTGAGAGTTGGACAAATTGATGCAGCTCCACAGTGGCTATTGAACATGGGATTCAGATTACACCTGAGTTTCTATTGGCTCTTTTGTTTTCTTGTGAACCTCTACTGTCTCTAACCACCCTGTTGTAATACTTTAAGGGTATGATCAGAGACACACAGTAACCCTATCATCTACAAAGGCTACTCTAAGGCAAAGCTACTTCAGCTAAGTGAACACCTGGTCAAATGTAAACACCCACCCATCTCAAAGAGTGTATATCACTTGCTGCCACTTTCACAGATAAATGCTACATTCATCTCCAAGCTTGTATGCATTGATGAGTCAGTCCTCATAAGGCATAACTATAGTGCCAATTCAAGAACATATCTATTTGGTGGAACACGAATAATAACAAGTTATACAATAAGAAGAAACTCCTAGCATGTAAAGACAAACTTAACACCCCATTAGACACAACAGAACTTCAGAACATCGACACAGAACATAGAAACAAAATCAAATCCTCCAAGCGTAAATAAAAATAAGAATTTCTACTCACACCAAGCAGAACTATAAAACCTTCTTCAGCAGTAATGCCCAAAAATGCTCTTAGTTAATATAAAATAGCACTACACACACATAGTCCCTGAGGACATTGCCAGTGTATTAGGAGACAAATCCATTTTATTATTCCCCCCCAATTACAGTATCAACATGACATGTCTATGCCCATGCCATCCCCTTATGATTAGCAAGTGTTAAGTGCTCTCTCCAAATCTAAGAACACTAGCTCCATGGGCCCTGATGTTGTGCCAGTCTGCCTTCTTGCCAGTACCAAATTTTGTCTGTCAGACTCAGTCTATTCAGTCGCAGCCTCTCCACTGGATTGGAATCAGATGTATGGAGAAATGCAGTAGTCACCCCATTCCACAAAACGGGACTGATTACTGATCCATGCAACTATAAGACCCATAAGCATTACCAACCTTAACTGTGAGGTAATGGAGTACATCATTATCAAGCTTATTAATAAGGACATAGGCAAATTTCAAACCTTGGACTCAAACCTGTATGGGTTTGTTAAAGGCAGATCCTGCCTCTTAAAATTGGTGGACTCCATTGAACATGTCACTGAGGCATTAGACAAATTGGTTCGCATGGCATACCTAGACTTCATCAAGGCCTTTTTATACCATTCCACATTCTGACATCAATTAAATGTAAACCCCCTATGCTGTACACTGATATACACTGCAAACTGGCTTACAGACAGAACTTAGTCTATTAGTATTGGAAGCAAGCTCTCATCTAAAAGAGTAATTACTTGCAGTGTCCCGAAGGAATCACTCATATGGCCTCTTCTCTTTGTTATCTACTTCTCTAATGTTAAGGCTGAGTCCAAAGGCTTGTGGCTATGCAAGTTTGTTGAAAATTACAAGCTTGGAGTTGTCATAAATTCCCCTACCAACCTCCACCAACACTCCACATGAACTTAACACATACTACCAGCTGTGGCTTACACTACTGCCTCAAATCAAATGTAAAAAAATGGACACTGTGTGCTTTTGCAAACCCAAGCACCTCCCACTCCTATCACATAGGGGAAATCTCCCAAAATATGGACATTAGGGAACTGGCCACTTTCGTCGCCAATTAACTATCCTTTGACTACCATGTGACTACTGTTGTCAGGAAATCCTTTTTTTAAGGCTAGGCTAATCACCAAAGGTAAATCTTCTAGATCAAAGGAAGACATCATTCCCCTTTGCTCTCCCCTAATCAGGCCAGCAACTAAGTACAGTTCTCCCCTTAGTAAGTACTTATCCAGCCATATGATCCAGACAGAGAGACCACAGTAATTCCTTACTAAACCAATCAAAGTCATGTCCTCCTTGAGTTACTCAGAAAGTCTTAAAGCACCTTCACTTTTTTATTTCTTATCAACAGAGCTATAGTTGGCTTTTTAGTGCTCAGAGCTGTGCCTCAGTTTAGTGGCTTTCAACTCCAAACTGAGTTGAGGAGTAAAAAAAGTCAGCGGTACAGCCTCTGAATCCATCCTGGCACTCCTCTTCTCCTAAGTAGGGCCAGGTGCTCTGCACAGCAACAAGTCTAATACATGAAAAGCTGAAGCAAATACTTACAGTCTCAACAACAAAATCAGTATCAGAATTAATTTCCACACTGGCATTCATAAATGCCAGTATGGAAATGAATACCTGCTCTGCACTACATTCCGATCAGCATCTAATAATCACTTCCCTTAACACCTTGTTCCTGGTGTGGCTGCCTCCTTTGCTCCACCCTAGCTATGCTTCTTCTTATCGACTCTTAAGAGAGAGCCTCTGCCTTGCCTACAGATGCTCAAGATATCCAGTTCTATAAAGCCTTCTATGCATCTGCAGAACTACAAATGCTCTTAACTCACACCTGAAAGATATAACCTTTCAGCTAAACATTAATAAGACCTGCTGGCATGATAGCTATCTATCACAGTGACTACCTTTTTATAGAATAGACTCCTTTGGATTTAAAGCATTCTAGCTCCTTTGCCGTTTTTAAGCATAGTCCGGATGACTGGATGGGAAATTGAAAGTGCGTCCCTAGTCTAACCCCTCAAGTCCTTATGGAAAAAAGGTAGAAACTAGGCATAAATATTTTATTCATGGCATCATTGATAATCCATGTTTCAGGAATGTCAATGTGGGATTGTGTAGTTATGCTACAAATGTACCACCAGATCAGCAATTTAGTATAAACCTATGAACCTTAAATACAGTTTGCTGGAAAATGTTCTCAGCTATCTGTTTACCACTGAGCAAGTTGTTCAGACTGAATCTCATTTGAAAAGTGGCAGGCCTGTAGTCAAATACACGAGACATTGCTTTGTGTTGTTACAGTTATGTCTTACCTTACATCTTCATTTTACATCTGTCTGGAAAAGGTCTTAAAAGCAATTTTGTCTGAAGATTTGCAAATAAAAATATGTGTACCTAATAAGGTTAGCATGGTAGACCATGAAGCCGCATGGCTGCTAAAAACAGCATAAACTGTGATACATATGCTAAAGCACCTAATAACTTAACATATTACATATGTCTCTTTTAGGGCTTCCATGCATACTTCTATGTAACAGAAGACTATAAAGCAAAGATAAAGTAAACAGAGAACCACATGATAGGCTGCCATGGCAATTAATTACCTTGAAGACTAGCTTAAAACTGAAATATTGAATAAAGTGCATACATAGCAGCATATTTTAACTTGTCGTTCCATCCTGAATGCTTAAATACTATTCATATAACCCAAAATGAATTCAGAAAGGTTACACAAGCAGTAAGCCTGCTTGCCTGTTGCAGTAGCCATTTCAAATTCAGTCACAGCCCTGTCATAGTGCTGTACCACAAAGAGGTGCAGCATGGTGTTGAGCTGTCTCTGAGTCCTACAACAAATGCTAATGAGGCGTTATGGGAGAGTGCCATATGCTAATTAGCCGTTTGCCTCCCCCTTCCAGAAATGCCTGTAGTTAGGCATTTACACAGCCAAATGATTAAGTTACCTCAGCTAGCCATGTTAAAGAATCTAGCCAAAAATTTGCATTCACCCATTACTTCTTGTGGATGAGATTGCATTAGAGGTAAGTGCCTGGGATTTAGTGGAAAGGTAGAGGTGGGGAGGTTGTGCTTGTGTGTGTGTGTGTGTGTGTGTTTGTGTGTATACATGTATGTATCTGTGAGTGTGTGTGTGTGTGTGTGTGTGTGTGTGTGTGTGTGTGTGTGTGTGTGTGTGTGTGTGTGTGTGTGTGTGTCTTTGTGTGTATACATGTATGTATCTGTGAGTGTGTGTGTGTGTGTGTGTGTGTGTGTGTGCCTGTGTGTGCGCGAATGCCTATATGTGTGCATGAGTGCATATGCCTGTGTGTGCATGAATTTATGAATTTCTGTGTGTAGGTGGCGAGCAATCATGCATCCACACTTCCTAAGAATAAAGAGCAAATCCTGCAATACGGGGAGGGGGCACTAGACATTAATGATATTCTTTACAGTGTGTTCTAAAGGCACTTAAAACTGATAGACCAAGTTTTGCAGGACAAAAGATGTTGTTTGGGGGGGCTCCAGGCACAAAGGATACTCTATATCATGACATAAAGGCACTTAAAAGGATTCAAACCTTGCATTGGCAGCACTTGCCAACAGCTCTGTAGTACTCTGTAGTGCTTTAGTACTCCTGACTACCACTAAATACCAGAGGTACTTTTACATACTATCTTAAGTTTTTGAAAAAAATAAAAAAGAAAGAAATTACAAACTATGCCCTCAGCACAAAACCCATCTTTCTAGCACAATGTAAGCCCTCTGCACCACTACTAAACATCAGGGATGCACTTACATATTACCTTAAGTTTTTGAAAAAAAATAAATAAATAAAAAATAAAAAGGAATTTCAATCCCTGGACAGTTGGCACAAAAAGCAAATTGTTAGGCCAGTGCTTTAACCGTCTACACTAACTGAGGAAGACATATATACATGTGTGTGTGTGTGTGTGTTTGTGTGTATACATGTATGTATATGCGTGTGTGTGTGTATGTATGTGTGTGTATACATGTATGTATCTGTGTGTGTGTGTGTGAGGGCGTGTGCGTGTGTGTGTGTGTGTGTGTGTGTGTGTGTGTGTGTGTGTGTGTGTGTGTGTGTGTGTGTGTGTGTGTGTGTGTGTGTGTCTGTGATTTCTACCTTTAGTTCTGTACTTCCTGACTTGAAACTCTTAGACTTTTTCTTGACTACTTCATTTATCTTATTTATGGCAATTCAAAACATGGTGTTTAAGTACGTGCGTTTGATACAGTGGATCATTCAGTGATACAAAAAGAAAAGGGGCACTATTGAACCTTTTAGTTGAATTAAATTATATTTAATTGGAAGTAACAGATTTACAAAAGCTCATATAATAACTTAATCCCCGAGGTTTTGACAACAAGTGGTTTATTGCAAAGGATTATTTTAACCCCCTTTTTTCCAATAACTCTGGACACAGTTGAAGCGAATAAATTATTTTTTTAATGTTGAAATATGCATTGCTCATAATTCATACTGTATAGCACTAACTGTTAATTTTTGCTCTATTTTTGTTTCTCTCATAGCTGATCATCGGCTGCTCTTAGTGCCCCTCCATATCCACAGGCCTACCAAACCCACCTGTCCATCCCATCCTGGACTTTCTCTGACCGTATTTGGGATCTGTGAAGAGATCACATCATCTTGAGACAGCATCTAATTGCTACTGATGGAGTGGTTTCCCTTAAGGCCTATCCCCTTTCTCTGAGTAGTACAAGTGATTGCCATTCAGTTGGCACCATAACATGTTGTCCATATCAACATGTGAGACTTTGCTAATGTTCTGACCCCTTGAAGACAACACTGCCCCCAATCCTCCATCTCAATCAAACATTCCTGGGGTGGTGTTCTCAAGTACATATCCTCCATCCCTCCCTCCTAGATGAGCAAACTGACATAAGCAGCTCTAGCCCACCACCACCCCTGATATGGCTGTTCCATACCTAAAGCTGTAAATGGTTGGCTGGGTCACAGCCAGGCCTTTATTCCTTCACACCAAGGAGCCAGAGTACTACTATTTAATCTTGTTTTCCCTCCTGGAATTCTGACTTTATCATGGTGGAGAGGTTTATGTGCCTCTTTGATCTTAGTGTTCTTGTTGTCTGTAGCTTTGTGCTTCTGGTACAGTAACACATATCCACATTGCACAAAGTAACAAATTAGAGGCCAGTCAATGAAATGTCCAAAAAATTTAATCCTCTGGATGATTTTTTTCAAAGAGTAAAAGAACATTGATTAGAACAGGAATATAGGGCCCTCACCAGGAGAAAGACAGAGCGGTAAGATGTCAGCTTGTATCCTGGAGAAAGTAACAGAACTTGTGAGGGATGTTTTAAAGTATCAGCTACATATATGGTCATATTTCTACATATAGTATTGGTTTTGGAAGCAGTCATCCCAGCTTGGGTGATTTCTCTCTCTCTTTCTTTCTCTCTGTCCTATTTTTGAGTAGGTACTGGCGAGTGGCCTCAGAGAGGTGCAGGGATATTCACTGGCCCCCAGTTGGGTGCTGGTGCTGTATACTTCAGGCTAATATTAGTAGATGAGATAGTTTCCACGGTTTACTATCAAAATGTTGAAATTCATATGGTCTAACGTTCATTTGATCAACACAAATGGTCGACACATGAATATTAAGTAGTTTATTTGGTCAACAGAAAGTGAATGCAAATTACCTGTCAACATTATGTTGACAACAGGCAAGGATTTACCCTTGTCAGCACTGTTTTGCAATCTTGTAGTTGTAATATATAACTAGCAGGGGGTTTGAGGGGTGTAGGGGGGCACGCTCCTCCCTGCAAAAACACTAGTTTTAGTTTGCAGGTGCTTGTCGACCATTTAAACTTTGACATTTTTATTTTCAGTATTTTGAACGTTCGATGTAATGATTTCGACGTTATGATCGTCGACCATATGAATTTCAACATTTTGATAGTAAACCGGTTTCCGCCATGCAGTTTCTAGTATACACCTAAAAACCATTCAGAGCATTTGGCCTTCTTACAGCCCATGGGAGTGATTTTTCAAATGGTAACACCTATTTAGTGGCTCTAAAGTTCCAATAGACTAATAAACACTGTCCATCTGTGGCTAAGGCAGGATTTATCCCATCTGGAATGGTTCACCCATAATGGTGAAGCTTGAGTGAGAAAATTTGCTTAGTAATGGGTAAGTCGGGTCTATATTATAACAACGAATAATCAAATGACCGAACGCTGTTATATCGACCCCTAAACGTCGAATTGTCAAAACAGCGAACAGCCAGAACAGCGATTTTTCCCATGGAAAAAATTGCTTGTCCCAAAAAAAAAAGAACACTAAACACTAAATAAAGTGGGGGAGGGCTTTACCCCCACACCCCCCTACTTAAATATACCAACTCTGAGAGTGCACTACAGTGGCAGAAATGGCACAACCCGGACAATGGCCCAGCAATTTATTTCCCTGGGAAAAAAAAATCGCTGTTCTGGACAATTGCTGTTTTGCTGGTTCGATGTTTAGGGGTCGATGTAACATTTTTCAATCATCTGATTGTTCACTGTTCTAAAGTAGACCCAGGTAACTCTTGATTCACGTATGGTTGAGGAGTGGTTATTACCGTTATGTACCAATGTTTTTATCCTTATTAAATTAAATAACTCTGTTTTGTAATGGTCATTTTTGTTGGCCATAAATGCCATATATACCAAAGAAGTGGATATTTATATAGTGAGCATGTGTACATTTCTATACATGTTCTCTCACATTCTTTCTACTGATGTTTTGACATTACATGTTAAAAGCAGCACGTTGCTTATTTATTTATTTTTAACAGAAACAACAGATCTGTGTTTGGTGTATGACATGGAAGTAAAGATTTTTTGGGGGTAGTATTCAACTAAATAGCTAGTCAAAGCTTCTATTTTTCCAGCCTTTTGTTATTTTAAGTTGATATATTCCTTCAGTGCTTATTTATTTTGAACACCTCTGGGTACATTTGACTTTTTTTCTTCTAAATTACTGGAAGCCGTCTCCTGTATGAAAGCTGAAGCTAGAAGTGCTTTTGGCTGAATAGCTGTGTGGATTCTTGAAAGACAGAGTCCAACTCTTTTCCTTTTCTGGATGGCTGCACACTGATCTACAGGTGGATTTCAGCTCTCTCCCTGTGATAAGAGAAACTGAAAAAAGAGCCATTGAAACTGTCAATTTGGGCAAAATTCAGTCATGGGCCAGTAGTTACACAGCCTGGATGGCAGCAAAGAAGACATTTGGAAAACCTGAGAGAAACTTACCCCCCCCCCCACACACACACACACACACACACCTCCTTACTAAAATATGTTAACCCTAACTGGCCCCTTCCCAAGCCTAACCTTACCCTACTACTTACCTTAAAAAAATTCTGTAACACTACCATTACAGAAAAGCTTAGACGCACAAAAATGCACCAACACACACTCAAGACACTAGATCTATCCCCTTATCTAGCCTAACTCTAACCCTAACCCACATACGCACATACTAAAGCTATGCCCTTACCTGACTCCTTACCCGAATCCTAATACTTATACATTCCAAACACACACACACCACACACACACTAAAGCTATGCCCTTACCTAACCCTGTTTTTAACTCTAACCACACACACACACACACACACACACACACACACACACACACACACACACACACACTAAAGCTATGCCCTTACTTAACCTTATCTTTAACTCTACCCACATACAGTCCTACCCTTATCCTAACCCACCTTACTTTTTTTTGTCAAACAGACATTGCTTTTATCAAACGCATGTATATTCAGTAATTTGAAATGCATATATATGTATATGTATGTGTGTGTGTGTGTGTGTGTGTGTGTGTGTGTGTGTGTGTGTGTGTGTGTGTGTGTATATATATATATATATATATATATATATACATAGATAGATTGATAGATCTACTTCAGTAGATCAAACTTTTACAAGTTTGAACCACATATGGCTGAGACCATATGTTCAAACTCGTAAAAGTTCGAACACTGAAATAAAAACACATAAAACAAAAAACACAAAACTAAACGTCTATAGCAGGGGGGCTACACCCCCCTGCACCCCCCACACCCCCCTTACATAAATATACCAACTCCGAGATCGCATTACATTGTGAAAATGGGAAATCTTCCCTTTCCGGTCTGTACGGAGATCTCCATTCAGTCCGATCTAACTTTTACAAGTTTGAACATATGGTCTCGGCCATATGTGGTTCGAACTTGTAAACGTTCGATCGACTGAAGGGGACCCATATATATATATATATATATATATATATATATATATACACGTATCCAGTTTTACCTATGTTCAGCTGTATAACCCAACAATAAGTTAAACTTCATTAAATTTGTGTATTATGAAAGGTAACTGAAAACCCTAAGACATACAAATGAAAATTTACTTGAAGTGGAATGAGTCCTCCTGCACTCTCATGTTTCCACAGCCACATAATTCTTGGGGGAAGGTTTAGTCCAAATAAGGTTATGCTTGGTTTGACTACCAGTAACATTGCAAGGAGGACTAAGCTTTAGCTACTGCAAATATGCGAACAGCTGAGAAACTTTTTTCACTTTTTAGCAGCTCTTGTGCAGTAGCACTGAAAGCAATTACATATTCTATATAGTTCACATTTTTGGCATTCTCACGACGTCAAATGCTGCAAGATTTACTGAAAGCAAGCATTATAATGTTAATACAGTTGCTTACATTTAAGTTACGTACAAAAAAGCTACACAAACTGTTAAAAAACAAGAAACGAGGTGATGTACACATTTAACTAAGTTTGATCAATTATAAAAATTGATAATAAATTGATCCAACCAAAAAACAAATATAAATACATTTTAAGTCACGATCAATAATGTAACACCAAATCATTAAATAAAACAGTAATACTAAAGATAATATTAGTTTCCTTAAAACAAAACATCACCTCCATATAATGTACCCAGGGCAATATTAATTTATCTATTAATTGCCAGCCTTTTCAAAACAATTTTGGTTGGATCAATTTATTATCAATTTTTATAATTGATCAAAGAGTTATTTGTTGTAAACTTAGTTAAATGTGTTTTTTAGTTAACATAATTAAATAGCCATGCATTTCTTCATGTAATTATGAAGAATATAAGTTCATTATAATGGCTTTATTTTAAGTAATAGGTTGGCTGCTTATACATATATATTTTAAGGGTGTATATTACCCATTACTAGTATAGAAAATAGTGTTATTCAGGTCTGCTTTTTAATGTTTAACAATGTTTTTAATGTGGTCAAATTTTAGGCTAATATTATTAGGGATTTACTTGAGATGCATTAATATGGAATGTCGTGAAGTATTTTACTTAGTTAAAATATTTACTCCTGATTTAATGTGATTTTTTAATTTAAGCAATTATTTAATAATTGAATCGGAATGTCCTCCCATTTAGCATCACATGATGTCTTTTAGTTTTAAAAGTAAGGGCTGAACGCTGTTAATGTAATGTTTGTTGTTCGCTGTTTTTTCTGAGGAAGGAAACGCATAGCCGTCTCCGAAAACACCAATAAAGAAAGTGTGTTAAAAGGAAGGAATTATTGCTATCTGCAATTGCCTGTGCTTCAAGTGGCGTAATCTCCGTGTACATCACCTCGTTTCTTTTTTTACATTTAAGTTAGCTTAATACAGCTTTTCTGTATGTTTCATTGAAAGGCAATTGCAAGCTTCAATCAGCTTGTTAAAATAGATATATAATATATATAAATATATGTGGAATCAGGAGAGTTTGACTCCAGTGCATTTGGATAAACTTTCATGTTAAAATTTACATTTATTGTATAGGGGAGTAGTAATTGAACAGTTTGACCCTGAATGATTTCACCCTGGGCTATGTGACCCCAATTACATTTAATTAAGGAAGTTTAATATATTATTTAACATTTTACACATTAAAATCATAAGAAATCAACAATAATATTATTTTAGTTAGATCAAATGTTAGTTTTTTAACATATTAATATTTTATAAATGTTGTGTCTAAAGCTGTTTACTTGCAACGTAGCATTAAAGTTGCAATTTGATAACGTAAGCCTAGAAGGTGGTAACCGATTTAAGAAAAACAGTGTTTTTGTACCAGTACTACCTTATAACATAGAAACATTTCTGAAAGCTTGTGAAAATGCAATTTATAATATTAATAATAGCATTAATTGTATTTATGAAGAGCAGAATTATAATTTATCATCTGATGAAAGGAAAGCATTGAGTAACCTACAAAGCAATGAAAGTATTTTTATACGGCCATCTGACAAAGGCGGCCCAGTTGTGGTTTTAGACTCTATCTATTATTATACCATCATGCAAGATTTGTTGTCAGATGGAAATGTGTATGAGCAAGTAACAACTGAAATAGTGTCTGATATAAAGAACAGTATTGCACATGTGTTGCATGAGAGTATGTGCATGGGGCTATTGAGTAAAGAACTCTCCCAGTACTTTACCATTGAGCATCCACTACTTCCACAAATGCATGGCCTCCCGAAAATTCATAAGGATCCAGTAACCCCTAAATTTAGACCAGTTATGGCAGGGGCAGGGTGGGTAATTGAACCCATTTCAATATATTTAGATAGTGAACTGAAGAAAGTGTTAAGTGATTTCACATATGTATTAAAAGATACAGAACAGTTCTTAGTAGACTTATATGACACTGTTAAAAGTTTGGATAGGTCCGATAGGAATGTTTTAGCTACACTAGATGTAGTTTCATTATTCACCTGTATACCTAATGATAAAGGAATGAATACGGTGAAGTCAGTGATGATATGACAAGGTCAATTATCCTTGGATAAGATAGATTTTATCTGCATTGTGTTGGAAGTGGTACTTAAGAATAACATTTTTATGTTTAAAGAGGTATGTTATAAGCAACGTTCAGGAGTTGCAATGGGCATTAGCTGTGCCAATACATATACAAATTTGGTAGTGGTAGTATGGGAATATGAATATGTGCTTATGAATCCACAGATAGTTTTTAACAGACATTTCGTGGATGATCTCTTTATCCTTTGGAGGGGTATTAAGGAACAGCTGATATCTTTTCATCTCTATCTTAACACTACTAGTAACTTTTTGAAATTCATCATTAATCACTCTAACACAACCACAGACTTTTTAAATGTTGCTGCGTATAAGGAGGATACAAACTGGTTAACAAAACTGTGTAGGAAACATTGTTATCATCCTGCTTTTTTGCACAGAGATAGTATGCATAATCCAAATATTTTTCAGAATATCATAAAAGGACAAGCAATGAGGATATCTCAGTTATGCTGTCAAGAACATGTGTACGAGGGTGAACTTGGCAAACTTGAGAAAAGGGTTTCTGCAAAGAGGCTATAATGAAGGTGAAATTAATAGAGCATATCAGCAAGTGTATAGGGAGAGGAACAACAGAGCAAGACCATACTACTCTGATAAAGTAGTAAGAGAAATTGTGTACAATAAAAACAAAGGCTTACCTGTTACTCCCATAGTTTTACCTTATACCATGGATATTAATAAATTTCAAGAAATTATATATCAGAATTGGCACATGCTCCTAGTCGATGAGGTGACCACAAACATAGTAGGAAAGCACCCACAATTTGTGTTTAAAAATAAAAAGAATTTGAAACAGCAGCTATGCTACCCCAGAACTTCTACAGTAGAAGGGATAGGAGGGAGTATTTGGAAGGGTACACAGCAATGTGGGAACTGTGCACAATGTACATATATAGATGAATCCTGATTTTTTAAACATCCAGAGACAGGACACCTATGGGAATTAAGAAATTCAACTGATTATAACACACTAAATGTAATGCATGTAGCTCATTGTAAACTTTGTTTCCATTTCTATGTGGGCAAAACTAACTTAGGGAAAGAACCATAGACTATGTATATTGTACTAGGAAAGGGCAAAACTATAGTGCCTTAGCCAAGCATACCCTGGCAAATGGTGAAAATCATATTTTCCTGTTACAGGTTTTACAAGTGCAGAATATAGATATTAGACTGACAGATGTTGTTAACTCCACAGAGAACATGGAAGTTAGATGGATCTTGAGACTGGGGACACACATAGGACTTGGTCTAAATTATAGTGTACCCCTGAAACCGGTTCTCAAGTCCAGAAAGTTAAAATAGCCCCATGCACATTTAGCTCTGTTACTTGTAGTATTTAGAGTATGACATCATGTCATGTTGATACACTGTTATTTGTAGTATTTAGGGTATGACATCATGTCATGTTGCTATACTGTTGCTTTAAAACCACATTTTTCTCCTCTTATGTAATTTAATATAATTAACT
This sequence comes from Protopterus annectens, assembly GCF_019279795.1. Lineage (NCBI taxonomy): Eukaryota > Metazoa > Chordata > Ceratodontiformes > Protopteridae > Protopterus > Protopterus annectens. The sequence goes on along the minus strand of NC_056728.1, from coordinate 1,680,344,977 downwards.
GATGCTATTAGCATGATTGGTTGTTTGAATTTTAAATTGTGTATTTATCGATGCTAGGAGAGTTTGATTAATGTCTGATGAAGCAGTGGTTGTCACTGCGAAAGCACTCACCCATATTTTTATTAAAAAAAAGATTTTATTTTATTCAGCTGTGGTTTATTCATTCCGGTTGCCTTCCACCAAGAGCAAGCTTATTGGACTGATTTTATAAGTGTAATTAATTTAATTAATAACAGTTTTTAACATGTTTATAATAAAATTAATCAGTGTAACTGAATATACATAGGAAGATAACATATTATTTAACTTTTTAAACATAAGAAATTAATATTACTAGTATTGTTTTATGTTGATCAAATGCAAATGTCTTGTCATTTTATTAGGGAACACAAGTGTCATCATATTTTCAGTGCGCCATGGTCTAATTGTGCTTTTGATTTGTTTGGCCTTTCTAATATTACATCCTGGCTTGTTCTGGAAGATTACTGAATACTAGATCAAGAGCGTAGCAAACTCTGGTAATTTTGAATTTATTTCAATGTAACTGGATGCTTCTATGGGATTTTGATGGCTGTCTACTTTTTGTAATTATGATCTCAATGTGATGAAGGTTTTCCTGTAATTCTCGTTTTAGTACGTTCTCTTCTGTTGTTCTGTGATTCCTACTAGCATAACTGAAGTTTTTTCTGTGTATATTAAGTTTTAAAAAATGTAAATTTAGTTGAAAAAATTGATTGCAGATGTTACTCCTTTTCTGAACCTTGTTTCAAATTTATCTATTAAATTCTTATTTAAGGATGCTTTTATTTTTAGTCATGCTTTCATTTCTTCTAGTTTTGTCTCATCAGATTTCTATATGATTGTATAATGTTCCAGTCGATCAGTTTGAGTAATATTTTCATCTGCCTTTACTGGGGTTTTAAGCTATTATAATGATAATCATTGTAGTACACATCTATCTTTGAATTGTTTTAATGCAGAGGTCAAAATGGCTGGGGTCAAAAAGTCCTGTACCCAGGTGTGTATGTGTATATATATATATATATATATATATATATATATATATATATATATATATATATATATACATGCACACACACACACACACACACACACACACACACACACACACACACACGACAAAGTTTTGTTATAGGAATACCAAAAACCTTAAGAGGCTGCTATGCAGTAGTAGTACTTATTCAAGTGAGTTGGTAGAGATAGGTAGGACACGACCATGTGGCATGTGCAATTTTTGTGGGTTCATTAATGACTCTGATTTTTTTGAACATCCAGATACTTGTAGGAGGTTTGTATTTAGAATTAATGCTGACTGTGGCAGCATGAATGTGGTCTATTTAGCAGAATGTGAGCTCTGTTTCTCGTTTTATGTTGGAAAAACGAACAGATCACTTAGAGAGTGTATGAGGGAACATATTTACCACATACGTAAAGGAACTGATCATAGTGCCCTTTCTAAGCATGTTAAGAAATGTGGCTTAGAACACACTTTTACATTTAGAGCCATTGATGTTGTAACACCAACTATTAGACAGGGGGACATTAGGAATCATACTGAGTTTAAAGAAAATAATTGGATGATTAGACTTAGAGCTGACAAAGGTAAGGGGCTTAATGAACGGGCCAGCATTAAGCCCCTATTGAAGAAGAGAAGGGTTCCTAAATAAACCATTAATTAAATTAATATATTTTTTATTACATTTATATAAATATTTTATATATTGTATAGAGTTCATTGTTTCATAGAGTTTTGTAACTTGTAGTTTTAGTTGATTTTGTCCTTGATTGTTTCTTGTTTGTGATTGGTCTATTTGATTTTTGAATAGACATATATAGACCTAACTGTTATTCTGTTTATTACAGGTCTGATGAAGCAAGTATTGTGAAAGCGCTTACCTCGTGAATAAACACAGTGTTTTTGATTTTATATGTTGCAGTTTTTCATTTCTTATGCTTTAGCATAAAGTTTTATGTTGCTTGGTCGTTCCTTCTCTTACTGGACTAGTTGGATTTTATCATTATTTTTACTTTTGAGTGAAGGAACGTTTATACTGTGGGTCTTCGTTTTTGTTTGGCTTTATATACTCAAATAAGATCTCTTCTTGGATATCTGTAAGAGACACTGTACAAGTTCAGATATTTTAGTCTTTCATAATAACTTAAATTTTCCCATCCGTGGATACCCTTGTTATATTTCCGCTGTACTCTTTCCAGTTTACTCATACTTGTTTTCTTATATGGTTTCCATATTGTTATTCTATACTCAAGTTTGGGTCTAATGCAGCTAATAAAGAATGACTTCATTATTTTTGATTTTCTTAGACCGTATAAATCTTTTTATACAACCTATAGTTCTATAACTATCATTAACCAATTGGTTGATATGACTGGAAAAACTCGTAACTGAATCTACCCATTTACCCAGGTCCTTAAATGAGTCTACAGTTTCAATCACTGTGTGCTGTATTAAACATTCACCTTTCAATTTATGTCTCCCAAATCTCATATGCTTAGTTTTTGATGTATTTATCAGCATATTGTTCTCCTGTGCCAAAAATGGTGAATTTAGTGAAGTTATTTTGTAGATATGTCTTATCTGTAACACATGTAATCAGTTTACCTAATTTCAAGTCGTGTGCATATAGACTGTAGAACACCACAGATGCAAAAAGGTGTGAAAGATGCAATCTAAACAAATAAGGGCCCAGGGCAGAGCCCTGTGGGACAGCCTGACTGTAACCAAGGATTTTGCCTGTCCAGTTGCTGTATGATACTTGCCATGTCCTTGCGTTATGATACTTGCCATGTCCTATTTGTAAGCCATGCAGCTATCCATCTTATCAAGAGTACATCAGTCCCTAATTGTACTAATTTATTGATCATTGTTATGTGTATGACCCTGTCAAATGCTGAAGTTAAATCTATATAAATCACATCACAGCACAACTTTTCATTCATAGCTGTTATTATATTGTTATAGAACATCATGTTACAGGTGGTAATAGATCTGTTTTCAACATATGCATGCTGATTTATGGTGTCAAGTCCCAAACTATCCAGTTCTCACAATAACTTATCCAATATTACTTTCTCCATTGGTTTTCCACAACATGAAAGTAGACTTAAGGGTCTATATGACTCTGGGTTTGTCCTACTCCCCTTTTCCTTAAAAACAGGTTTAATAAATACACCTCCAATCTTGAGGAATCTCCCCATATTATATGACCTAATAAATAATAGATATAATGGTATTGCTCTTCTTTCATTTCTCCCAGTCTTTTGGGTTTCTAATACCATGACAGGAATGGACCCCATTCCTAAGTGAAAGTATGATTAAAGTTCATGAATTAGTATTGTTTCAGTCTTTGATGTAAGCCAGTAGTGCTCTTCGCAGGACCCACAATGTGCCCAGTAATGACTTCTTCTGCAGTTTGTATGGAGTTACATGTATTGGTAGCATATCTAAATACAATTGTAAATTTTTTTTTATAAGACCCGTTGCTCCTACTACTATTGGAACTGTCTGTGTATCTTTCTTTCCCACTGGTCTCATTTCTGCCTTTAGATTCTGATATTTTATGACTTTATGCCTCTCTGTATGTAAGACACTGTAGTCACTGGCTGTGGCAATTTCAATAATCAATGCTACACTGGTTTTCTTTTCTTGGACCACTATATCCGGTTTTCTAGCATCTATATTTTAAACTGTTGGTAATAGATGATCCCATGTGATTTAGACTTCTTCATTTTCTATGATGCTTTGTGGCTCATGTTTCCAGTGTTTTTCAGCCACTTCAATACCATAATGTTTGCATAATCCTCAGTGCAACAGTCTCGCCACATTATTGATTAATGGTATTGCAAGTTCTTCCTGAAGTGTTCTCAGGTCATTGTTACTAATTCTGTCCCTCTCTGTGCTTTGTTTGGATCCAATTTGCTCAGTCTTTTTCAATATAAACTAATTTGATTCTAGTATCCTGGGTTACCTGGATGTCACTAGGACAACTTACCACCCCTTTCTTGAGCCAAACTGTTTTGCATAAGATTTTGTAAATGTATCTATAATCTGTTGTGTTTGAGAATAAATTTTAGAATCTGCACACAGTTGATCAATTTGTGTGTCTTTACTCCTTCCACTTATTATGTATCTATAAAAACTTTTTCTATTATGCTCAATATATTTATATAAATTTTCTTCAAATTTTTGCTGATCTTGTCTCACACTGTGCTTAATCTGTTTGTCTAGTTTGTTTAATTCATTTTTCAAAGTTGTAGTTCGACCTGTCTTCCATTTCTTATATTTTTTGTCTCTTACCTTAATCAGATATCTTGTTCTTATGAAAATATATCCACCTGATGTTGTATGTCTAGATCCTGATGTTAAACATTTTTTTGATTTTTTTGCACTCAATTTCTCTTTCAAAACTTTCCACATTCCATCTGCATTTTTTCCACTGAAAAACTCAGTCAGTTTACATAGTGATTGTTTTGCTTCTATATCATTTGCAATTAACCTTCTGTGCATTGGCTTAGATTTCAGTTTGGCAGGATTATCTAGCAACAAATTAACCTTTATAACCCCATGATCACTGCACATCAATGGTGATAAAACTTGACTTGAAGCTACAGTAATTTCTTTGGGAACACACACAGTGTCTAATATGTTCCATCCCCTGGTAGTTTTTTTTTTTTTTTTTTTTTTACAATCTAAAGTAATTGTTGTTCCTGAATATACGCTCTGAATAATTTCCTTACTAACGTTGTTGAATCAATATTATTCCAGTCTGTTTCTGGTAAATTTAAGTTCCCAGTTAATATTATTCTTCCCTCCTGTGTTTCATGCAAGAAATGTATGAATTCCTCTAGGTCATCTGCACTTACTTTGGTGCTATACACATATATATATATATATATATATATATATATATGTATATAGATAAATATATGTAGATATATATCATTATATATGGGTCTACATTACATACCTGAAAATTCATATAACCGAAGAGCATATAACCGAGCTGAGAACTCCGAAACATCACATGAACAAACAATCACAAAGTCAAACTTTTTCCCAGGGCCAAAAACACACAGAGAGTTTCTTTCCCAGATCCATATTTCTTCTTCAGATGTCTGCTGTACCACCTGTTTCTCCTTACTTTGGAGACTCATTGGTCCATCATGCAGCAACATATCCTGTGTTAGACTTTCCACACTAAATCCCTCCCTTTGCAGGTGTTCCATAACTTCAGCTTCTAATTATTTAACTTCTGCTTTACAAATCTTCTATTCTACACCCCCATTGTGATCTTATTTTTTTTTATTGTGAAATTTTCTGGATCTGGGTACTTTTGCCTGTATTTCTCTTTATTTTTGGAGCTGCTTTTTGTATTGACTATTTTGGCTTTCTCCTTTGCATAAATATTGCACCATATCAGATCTCTCCTTCTTTTCCAAGTCCATGTTTCTTTTTTATACCTTTCTATAATCTGTAGGTTTTTTCACACTTCCTCAGCTGCTTCTTTTTCCAAATGGCCCAAAGTTTCTTGGTCCATATAATGTTTTGCATGCATCTGTTGCATTAATGAATACAAATTTATATTTGAAGCTTTGGGCAGTTTTTCTTGTGCAAGTATTTTTTTACTCTATTTTGTTTCTTAATGTTTTTGGATATCTTCTATCTGGGCATTCTGGGCTTCTTGCATAATAATATCAATGCATAATTTCTTTCTTATCCTCAATAGTCCACTCCATAATTTTTACAGCTCTTTCTTTTTTGCCTGTCAGTTTTAGTTTTGTGTGTTTTTCTGTGGGTTACTAATTCCTTCTACAACAGAGCGGTCATCCCCCCCCCCCCCCACCGAGCTAGGCCTAACCCCATTGTTGGAATGTTTTAATGTCTTGAGGATTCTACTCTGTCATTTTTTCCATTTCTGGCACCAATGTGTATGCCAGGATGCAGCTTCCATGATATATGCTATATAAAATTCAACCAATATATGATTGTGGTCTTGGTGAGATTTTGTAAAAACAGGGGCCAACTCTTGAATGTACTTACCAAGACTTGAGGATTATTGCTATTCCAGCTACACTAGTCTCCTTTGCTTGCTGATTTTATCATCTCTCCATTTTGACCCTTACTTTAAAGTATGGCTTTAAGGTATACCTAATGTACAGCTAGCTTCAAAGGTAAGCTGTCACCTGCTGGCACTGTTGTGGTGGAATATATTCCTATCATCACATAACTATGTTAACATTAATCTGTACTGTATTGTCTGTCCTTTTTTGGTAAATTGTCTGCATTACAATCTGTCTCTGACATAAAGAAGGAGTGTACAGTTAAGCAGTATGCATACTGATGGGTACTTGAGCATCAGTGCCAAGGACATTTCCCCGTATACAGTTGTTTGGATAAAAAGGAAACAGTCCAGGTAAGGAAGGGAAGAAAATATAATTGTAGTAACTTCTGATTAACCCGTAATGTCTGTGATATGTTTATGGAAATCGACGACTTCAGAGGATTTCCGTAAGTTGTATGTTCACTGACTAGCTTACATATATAGTAGTAGTTATTAGTAAAGTCAGTCTAATGGAAACAGCATGAGGATGGCTTTAACTGTTCACTGTTTATTGTACTGATATGTAGCCACGAGTGCATAACTGATCATTTTAATATGAATGACTATTTTCTTCACTGTTTTTGTTTCACTTCCATGATATGTGTTGTATACCATGTAATGACAGTAACATTTGTTATGATGCATATCACTTACAGTTGTATATGACAGGCATCAGATGTTCTTGGGGTGCACATACTCATTATGTTTGGATGTGCATGTAACTATGGAAACATCATTGCTACAGCAATGAGTGAGTGGAACAATTATTGTATGGTTGTTCTTTACTTATGATATCCAATGTCATGGGTTCAAATCCCACATATGACCGCTACAACTTTTTCATAGATTGTTGCACATGGTGTTGTTGCTGTTACATGTAATACATATTCAGGCATTATTTTCATATCCATTTTGTTTTTCTGTACATAACAGTAATATACATGAAATGGATTGTTTTGCTTAGCTTTGCATTATAAATGAGAGGCAAGCAAGTCAACTGACATTTGCTTGTAACATCAGCATGTCAATATGTGAGCCTATATATAAAGTATAACTTGCATATCACACTGTCTCCCAGATGTCAGTCAGAAGTAAGGAAACAATTTCTCACACAGAGAGAATGAAATTACACTTGAGTGTCTTTTCCAGCATGGCCACAGCCTTCTTGAACAGACAGGAAATACTCTAAGGAGGAAAAAAGTGTGGACAAACCTGACAAGTTTGATCAATGTTGTGGGTGGTCACAATGGATCCAGGTAAGCCTTTTGGTGACATTGCTCTGACATGATTCTCTGTGCAGCTAATAGACTCTGCTGCTATAACAAGGTGAGGAATTTCAGTGGAGTTGGGCCACCCTTGCCTCCCTGGTAGAGGTAACAGTGTTCCTGGCATCACATCATAACACTAGTCATGCTCGTCCGATACCTGTGGAGGTATTGAAGCAGGTGTTAAAGGATGTATTTCACAAATATTAACATATTGTTTAATATGAGTTCCAGCAGCAGAATTACACTGTGAACATGGAACACGCATGATGTGCATGCACAACTTAAGTATTATGGCATGTTATCTTACCAACACAGTACATACATAACACTCGCAGCAACATGTACGATGTTTTTGTTTTTCAATTGCAAGGGTCCATCAACATTTGCACAGCAATAACACATCACATAAGTCTCTCCATATACTGTAAGTGTGATACACAGCTTCCAGTGCCTCTGCCTCATGTCTTAACAGTGGAGTATACTGACATGTTGATTTTTTTCCTGCCATTTTAACACACAGATACATCATTGTAAGACATGGGCCTTGCAGCTGCACATACAGACAAACCAGGTATGGTTGTACATCTTGTTTATATGATGTATTACTTTCCAGCACACCTGTAATGTATGATATTCTTGTTGCCTTGTGCCATACACATGGATGACATGTGCATCATTTGTCATGTAAGTGTCTCTATATTTTGTTAGTGTTTGCCATAGTTGTCCTATGCCTCAGCCTGCATTCATGACTCTGGAGCACACCCACATGTTGATGTTTGTGTTCCTTGTTATACTACAGGATTTGCATTATGACAGATAATATGCTCACCAATCAAGGAAGATGTAAATGATAAGACATTGCATCTGTTTACTACATGTCACTGTTGATAATCCCATCTATGCCATTCATGGCTACCATTGGTGGCTGGTGACTTCAAATCAAAGGGGGGCTGCAGGAGACAGCTGAATGTGTGGAGCCAATGAGGAGGGGTGTAGCCAACTAGAAAGGGGTGGAGCTATGGTACAGTGGGATCAATGCTGGCTATGCTTACCAATTTACATGAAATAAATGCTCAGTCACTGTTGTGCATGCTGAATACTCTACACAGCACATTGTTACATGTATATACACTAATTTTTAAAATGACTGTCAAGTCCTTTATTACAAATACTGTCATATGCATTTCAATACCCAAGGCTTACATGTTATCTAGTTACGTAAATATTCTCTGCATGGCAACAACATAAATGCTTTCACTGTCGATAATTCTTTAACCGTATGCTTATTAAAGCTTACTTGCATCTTACAATCTCAGACAAGCTTACCTGATGGTCATTAAAGCATTGCTACTTAAACACAGAGCAACAACAGGCACTGCAACAACATGCATTTTCTGAATAATAAGCATAAATCAACAGTATAAAAATATGACAGAAAACCAGAACATTATGCAAAATCAAGGACAGATGAAAAGCCACTGTACGTGTGTACCTTGGATGGGGGGATACTCTGCACACTTGCACCGCATAACTGCTCCTTGCCTTGCTTGGATACATCCAGAGTCACTACATGGGGGGAGTGAGTACAACAAGTATATCACAATTTAAAATGTCTCTGGCTAATGGTGATGGGCCTGACATGTTTGGGTCATACTGCTCAACCTCAGAGCAAGAAATCTGGACAAAGGCCCAAAAATAGGGACAATTTTTAAATATTGCTCTTATAAAAAATTAGAAAGTTGATAGAATAGTAGGTCTTGCATTAGTATTAATTTTTTGAAGGGTATGAAATCTGAAACTCAAATGTCTGTCATTATTTTCTAACTTCTATCTTTAATGAGTTGTCATTAATTTGCCAGGCAGAAAACCACAATTTTATGAAAAACAGACCAAAATGTGATGTTAAAATCTGTATATTCTTTGAAAATCTGTACAGTTGACACTGAGGTATGTAATATGTTATGTTAGCAAGTGCAACTTAAGAATTCTTATTCTACTTAACTTTTTTTGTGTCCTCCTTTACAGCACGCTATTAGAAATCACACTGGCAAAGATTTCCAATGGCAAAAAGCATTAGGCTTTATGTTGTTTGTCTTATTTTTCTACAGGCTACTGATGCTCAAGCAATTTCAGCTCGAGCAGGTATAGAGTAGCTGAATTTATATGTGCAAGGGTGGTATATAATCTCAGAAACCATAACGAATTGCATAACTTTAGGTATTACCAGTTAAGTTTTAATTTTAGGCCAGAATATTTTCACTTAGAGAAATGGGAGATACCGTGTTTGCAATGCATGATCTGTCCTGTATATTTACTGGGTGATATGTATTTTGACTATTTTGGGGGGCATGGATGTAGCCCATGCTGTGAGGTTTGCATTTCTTTAAGATATGGGTAGCAGAAGATACTCAGAGGTTAATATATTTTATCCTTTCACAGTATTGCTCTACTTTCTGTAGGGTTTCATGTCATTGTTCATCTCTCTACACAGCAACAAAGACATTTTTCACTTCCTTCTGTGACAGTCATCATTCCTGATAACTACTTCCTAATGATGAATCTGATTATTTTTAATCTCAGGAATATAAGTGCCTCTACTAATTATGTAGTTTTGCTTTCTAATACATCACATTTGCTTGACTTTAGAGAACAGCTAGCTTTTTCAGTCTGCCAATTAAATGCATTTGACATTACTTAGCCTACTGATTTATTCATGTATATATCTATTTACCATTCATTAACCAGGTTAGAGCACTGATACAAGCCTAGGGCATTCTAAGATCAAGAAGTTATAAACACAAAAGTGGTATATGCAAATTAAAAAAATAGACAGTACCAGAACTTAATGAACAACAAGAACAACAAAACAAATGCAGTTTCAAGCAGCACTGCATTAACAATTTACAAAAGCAAGAAGTTATGTTTCAAAAAAGTGATATAAGCAGTTCAGAACAACAATATGTAGAGCAGCAATTCACACAAAGAAATATGAAGGGAATTGGCATAATGTATTGAAAATATATAAAATGGCAAAATAGAGCAGATGTATGAAATAGGTAAAAAATATACACGACTACTCTACTTATAAAGGTAAACACTCCATTGTCCCCCCTCACCATCCCCATCTCATGGCACCACCCACTGCTGTCCATCTCTGGCACCACCACCATCAACAGGCTTCAGTAAATAAATATTGCATAAAGAATACTAGTTCTGAATACTGCACTACAAATTCAACAAACAAGTTGTAAGAAGAGAACAATCACTAACTTTTTTAGAGAGTAGGGTTCAGTAACCTCAAGCACACACATACCCACATATTATGTAGGTTAAGAGTTCTACAAAAAAAAAATTTGATGGACAGTTTACAAAAAAGTAAACAGGGAGCAAAGTAGAGGATGGATTATAAATGATGGTCGTATGGATCTTAAGAAACCACCAATTGTGGTTTTATGAATCATCAATTTAGAGTCATAATTCTGGCTATGGGAGGACACTGATATTACTCAGCAATAGAAATTGTTGGAGATCATTAGCAATACTTTCCAAGCACTCTGCTTCCTAGATAGTCATTCTGAAAACGTAACAAGATGAAAAAACAGAAAACAGAATGAGCAAATGGATTTCTGTCAGGTTACTATCAGACCAATAAAAAGAAAGTCATTGGTAAATATTCAAGTTTCAATAAACTGAAATTTTTACTTTTTCCTTTAACCCCTAACCAGTTTACAGATGATGAATTTGAAAAATAATAAGGTCAGAGTGGTCAGAATGTTGAACCAAGCCTGAATCCAATATATCCACAAATAAGAAAATAAGGCAAGGAAGGGGATTAAGAGTTATGGAGTTGAGGTGGATGAGACAAGGACAGATAAAAGGCAGAGTAATGACTACTAGTGTGATGTGGATAGCATGAGGATTGAGAGGAGTCACACAACTATTAGGTCTGGTTGGTGGACATAATGTACGGAGAATGAATAAGTCTGTGGTGGGAAAGTTATGGTATATCACTATAGTTATTATTTCAAGGTGATTACATTTAAGGATCAATATTGAAGCAAATTACTGGAAATGAGGTAATTGTAAGGATGAATAGCACAAGATGCAGCAGAAAGAAATTTAAGTATAGGACTGATATGATCATATAGAGGTGCCAGAGATGTCTGAAATTAACAGGCTGAAGGAAGAAATAGAATGCAAAGAAAGAAGTAGAGGTTATAGGCTGTGATATCTGTAGGAAATGATTGAAGTTAAATTCTTTTAAGAGAAGCAGCATTGAAAATCATGACAGGAGACATGGGACAAGATGTGGGGCAAGTGGTTAGGTTTAAATCATAATGCCAAGGGGGGAGGAATCTAGATTATCTGCTGTGAATGATGTAGTCAAATTATCATCAAGTGACCGTGGCTTAACTTACTACTGAATGCCTATGTCACTGCATTGTTCAGCTGAGAAACAAGTTGACCATGGAGGGGTCTAGTTCACAGCTACAAGAAGACAAAGCACATAAAAATGAACTGTAAAGTTGACAGTAATAGAAAGTACACTAAAATACAAGAAAACAGGTAGATTTATATTAGACAGAAAGAAAAAAAGATAAAAATTGAGTATATAGTGAACACATGGATGACAATAACATGGGCTATCAAAAAAGTGTACTGTAAAACTGTTGCATTCCCCTAATCAGGGTAGAAATAGGTAGATTACATTCTTAAAGAGGTAAGCAAGATTTGAAAAATGTAGTAGAAGGATAGCGTGTTAGAGTAGTGGGAAATATATTAATGGAAGCAGAGGTTACAAATTGCAGGAAGCAGAACATTTTCTTTAAGAAGTTTCCAGAAGTTAAAGAAGTTGTGTATAAAGCATTTAAGTGCAGTTTTGAAATGAGGGTAAAGGTTAGATGAAGAAGTGAAGAATACAACTGCAGCAAAAGTAAAACTGTAGTTTTTAAAGGAAATACATTTCCATTAATCATATAATACAGAATGCTGCAATATTAATTAATGTGGTATAAGACACTAACTGCTTAGTGTATGAATAGTTCTTGTTGAATACTCTTAGCACTTTCATCTGTTAGATAGTTGATGTATTGTTGCAGCTTAGACTGTGTCTCCACTGAACATATTTCCCCATTACTTTCTGCTAGCAGACATGAATGCTGTGACATATATTACCTTTCATCATATCCCCCATAGTCCTGGATCATTGTCCTAAAATGTCTGTGTTTCTCTCTTCTGGACTTACTGTAACCCAGTGTTCCCCATGTTCCAAACTCAATCAAGTCAGATAGTAAAAAGATATTGCTTCCTGTCCCTCCACAAATCTGCATAAATTTGTGGCACTGTTCAAGTGTCTTACCTAGATGTATCAATGCAATTATACCTGTTACCCTGGTAGCACTTTGGCAACACTTTTTTTTCCTCAGGCAGCTCTCAATATACTAATTATACAGCTAAAACATAACAACAGTGGCCTCCTTCACCATTCTGCCTCCTCTGACCAGCACTCATATTATGAGGTGAGACCACAGACAGGAAGTTTGCATTTAACTGGAGGCAGAATGTGAAAGTAGACTGGTGGAGAGAAATGCTTTAAAAAAGAACTTAAGTGACTGCAATGACTGAAGCACCACACAAATGATAAATGGAAAAATATGTACTTAAAAACCCTAAGTTTGTATTCTGTCTCCTTGAGGACCTTGGCTTACAGTTTTCTTCATGCTGTCTGCATTGAAAGTTTCATCCAGAAACAAAGTCACTCTGTTTTAAAAAAGGAGATTGGTTGAGTTTGCAGGAAAATTTACTAAAATAGCTCCCTGAACTCTACTACTCTGCTACTGTCACTGTGTATTTTGTGTTTTGTATATTACACCTTTATGTGCTTTGCATGCCTTGCTACTATATATATTTGCCTTTGGCGTTTGTAATATCTTACTGATACATCTCCTTAACAAGTCACGTTATGGAAATAGACTTAAATGATCAGTGCACCTTTTCTGAACTGTAGTTAATACACTAAAACATAACTTTCAAGGTAGTAACTAATAACATAAACACATCCGCATCTCTTATACAAATAATCATGGATTAAAAATGATTGCAGCCAAATCTTTGCTTATTTCCATGACTTCATTATTTCATTAGGATATTGGCATGTGTGTGTGTGTGTGTGTGTGTGTGTGTGTGTGTGTGTGTGTGTGTGTGTGTGTGTGTGTGTGTGTGTGTGTACCTTAGGATAAAGATTAGATGAAGAAGTGAAGTCCACAAGTGCAGCAAAAATAACTCTGTGGTTTAAAGGAAATACATTTTCATTAAGCATATAATATAGAATGCTGCAATATTAATTAATGTGGTGTAAGACACTAACAGTGTATGAATAGTACTTATTGAATACTCTTAGCACTTTCATTTTTAAGAGCAGCAGATTTAAGCAAGATCAGCAGTACATCTTTTTTTTTTTTGAGTCAGAACTCTCAGCCCAAGGACTGCAGTAACTGAAAGACAAAGATCAGATCACCCCCTTTTTTTCTGAGCCAAAGCAGCAGATCACGATTATCTGCCCAGAACCCACCCAAGACCTAAAAACTACTCACTCGTCAAGAGCGCAGGACAGGTGCTGGTCTTTATTTTGAGTTAACCTTTACTAGTATTCAAATTGCAACAACTTAAGAGTGGGGTTGACAGCTGTAGTCAGTCGTCACAGGGCAGCTCAAAGTTTTAGTGTTCTGTAAAAAGTCAATTACCGTCAGCACACACACATATTACAAACATCATCTTTTCTGACAATTGTAGCCCTTTGCTGTATGAACTTCCTTCCAATAAACATTATATGAACATAAGGAGTCGGACACCTACCTCAATTTAATTTGTTAAAAAAAAATGAGTGACTGCCTGTGATGATCAGGAATTGAAGTTCGGAATCAATTCTTCAACTCTTTCCTTTCTCTGATCAAACTTTCACTCTGCAAATTCTTTAATGCAAGGGTAGCAAGCCAAAAAAATCAAACAAGTTATTTCACCAATGGTAGCATCATAGCAAGTAACCAAAGTACTGTGCTACTACTGATTATTTCTCACTCTCTTTTTCAGGAAAAGAGCGAGAAGCAATCAGTAGCCATCCGACCATTCATGTCATGTACATGACTGCGGACGTGGCAGTCCGATCCCCTTCCACTTTACTGTGCGGTTAAACCGCATAGAATTCTGGGCATCACACTGATGCCTTCTCTCCTTAATCTGGACTGCTTTTACAGCAGTCCAGATTTAGAGACACCAATTAAAAAAAAAAACGGAACTCGCCGAGCATGCGCAGTTCGAGTTCCGGGACTTTGCAAGTCAGTCAGACTCACTTAGAGCACTGTTTTCAGCCAGCCAGTAAATATAAATAATTAATTTTAAAATATTTTATTTTTAAAAATGTTCTTTTCTTTTCTTCACAGCTGGAGGGGGCTGCAGTCCTGCAGCCCAATGGCACGTGCCGCCACTGATGGTTACTCTGTTTTTCTTCACCTGCCTAGGACCACAGCAATCTGCACATCAGCCTCGACCATCCAGTATGTGTCTATATTATCTTCTGTGTGTTATACCTTTGCTGGAGTGCTACATGATGGCTGTTATGTGCTTAATGATGATGTTTTGATGTCTATGTTTCCCCATGACAGCTGCTTTGCAAACATCACCTCTGGAGGTGGAGTTACAAGAGGACATGTCAGATAGGTTTTAGTATTGTTGTTAGTCTCATTTGTCATAGCTGTTCAATATGGTCATAGGTTCATAGGTATTTACTAAGCTAACAACCACAAGGGCCCTTTTAAGCCTAGCTAAGCATCACAAATCACTGACAAGTTCTGGTACCCTTACTAAGGGTAAGCAAAGGCTTGAGAGATGAACCATTTACTGGCTGCCTGTATCCATTAGAGACATAGGTACCAAACCAGGGATGAATTTCCAGTACACAGTTTTAAACTTTATAATAAACCCAGAATTGATTTTAACAGATTTTAATGATATTTATGCATCACACACTATGTTTTATCTTAATGAGCCCTTCTTGTTTTTATGCCTGCCATTGGTTCAAACAGAATGCAAATGATTTAATTGGTTATGTTTCTTTGAATTTTATTATATAATGGTCAATTAATTAAATCTAATTGTCTGATGAAGTCTTAACATTCAGTTGACGAAAACGCACTGATTTTCTCTAAAGCGTTTACCTTGTGGATTACCGTGTTTTACTTTGTTTTTTCTGCAACAATAAAGTGCGGTTTTGGTGCGCTGTTTCCAGATTTTCTTTCGTTACTGATGAATTTCCTGTTTCCCATCCAATTGTCCAAGTTATACTTGTATTGGGTTAGGGAGGAACTCTGCTTCCTATGGTTGGGGAGCCTGCTCCAGAGAAGGGGTAGTCTGTAGGATACATACCTGTCTCCCTAGCATGTCTTATTTATATCACAGGCAAGGTTTAAGACTTTAGAATGGGTAATTCTGATGCTGTTTGTTGAGCATAAATGCAAGAGGTCCATCTCAGTGGAGTCTGACATGCCTTACATGCCATTTATAGATATCCCCTCAGCAGCCTGCAGGAGACAGAATACAGTGATAGCATTTTCAGGTGGGCTGCATACGACATTACTCCCTGTACGTTTTAAGTAAAGAACCTCTGTGGGTGTTCCAGTTGTTGGGTGTGCATAGTTAGGTGCATACCAAAGGGAGCACTGTACTCAATGATAGGTCTGATGAATGCTGAACAGAGTGTAACAATGACTTCCTTGGGCCTAGATTCCATACCATTGTTTATAAGTTGCATAACATAGAATGATTTCCTCACTACTTTAGACATGTAGTGGTCAAAGTCTAGATTATTGTCTATGTGTGTTCCTACGTCTCTGACTACTGGGTTGACTCTTAGGGTGTGTTTTCAATATGATAGTTACCAGGGGTGGATGACTTCCAGAAGGATACTATTATGCATTATTTAGCATTTAGTTTTAGTCCATGGCTCTAACACAAATTATTTGCATCATGCCTTCCTGGAGAACATTAGTGTCAGTGGGGGGATTCTATGACTGCTCCAAATTATTATTATTATTATTATTATTATTATTATTATTATTATTATTATTATTATTATTATTATTATTAACATTTGTTGACTGGGAAAGTCCACTGGGCTTGAGACCCATTTTCAGTGGAGGCCCGGGGAGAAAAGCTCCAAGTTACATGAAAATCTTTCTGTAAGGAAACAAAAGTATAATTATAAAGCAAGTGAAATAGTACAGAAAACTATCTAAACAGCAAATATGTTGTACAAAGGCACAATATAGTAACAATGGAACATTAGCATGTAGGAAAGTTATACAGTTAGAAATATTTAAACAATACAGCTCAATTTTTTTGGGGGGGGTAGAAAAAGGGAAAGAGAATTAGAAAGTTAAATTTAAAGGTAAGATGGATATAGTTAGGATCTTATAGCTAGGTGGTGGGAATAAGTAGATTGTAGGTAGCATATATTTAATAGTAGTATTAAAAGTAGAAAGTGACAGAGAAGAGAAAATGTGTTAAGATGGTTGTATTGATGTGTTGGACTATGATACTAAAGATTAGGGATTATCTACAAATTTAGTTAGCTAGAGGGTCTTGGCATTGGCTTTGGATTCTGACAAATAAATGCCAAAAAGAAGTGGTCCCAGTACCAGTCCTTGAGGAACTCCACTTGTGACTGGCCTCTTTGTAGAGGTGGACTTCCTAATTCTGACTTTATGGGTCCTGTCTGTGGCCCATCTAGCTATCCACCATGTGACATAATGTTTTATGCATAACTTCTTGAAATTGTCAACTTTGCCTGAGTGGGATATTGTATCAAATGCCCTATCCAGGTCAAGGTAGGCAGCGTGAACCATTTTGCCCTCATCCATTGCTTTAGTGACCTTCTCAAAGAAGTCCACCAAGTTGAGTAGACATGACCTACCATTGATGAAACCAAACTGGGTTGGATACAGTGTTTCAAGGTTTTCAATGTCATTATTGATAATTTCCTCGATAATACTTTCCATGGTTTTGCATATGAGACTAGCGAGATTTATGAATCTATAGTTTCCAGGATCTGTAGATGACCCACCTTTGTGCAGAGAGACGACTGTTGCTGTTCTTCAGTCATGAGGCACAAAATCTCTTTAGAGGCTACAGTAAAATAACAATTCCAGATGGCCTGATAGGTCCTGCTTCATGTTATTTAGAAGGCATCTTGGGTTATTGTCTGACTCCATTGATGCAGTGTTCTTGGCCTTAGAGAGAGAGCATTGAGGACTTGGTCCCTAATGATTGTAGGGGAGTTATATTTGATGATATTTCCTGAGGGGAGGTTGAGGGAGAGAGAGGGGGTTAAAGTTAAACCTGAATTTGTCCGCCTGTAGGTTTGCTATATCTTTTGGCTCAATAAAGGTGGCAACATTAACAATGAGCTCTGCATACAATTGATTATTGCTTTTGAGGTTGTGTGCATAGTAAAAGAATGCCTTGTGGTGGTCTTTCACCTAGAAGGCCAAATATACCTCATATTTGGCTTTGGTAGACATTATATTCTCTTATATTCTCTTGATCTGTTTGTTTAGGTTGATGAGAGTGATTTTTTCCTGCTGGGAGCTGCGCCTCCTAATTTTTGTCGTGATTTTCTTCATTCTATTATACAGCCCACTGATGTTGTGATTCCACCAGGTTGGCTTGTTTTTTGAGTTAGTTCTGTATTTCTTCCTGGTGGGTACAGCTGCCAATATGCAGCTATTGACATGCCTGTGTAAGGTTTCTGTGAACAGTTCCATGTAGGCAGTAGTGTTCTCAAGGTTTATAAGGCATGACATTTTTCCAGGTTATCACTTAATAGTAGGAAGTTAGCCTTACAGTAGTTCCTGAATATTCCAGGGTAAGCAGGGGTTCTGAGTTTTATTCTTACTTCAAAGGAGACCATTTTGTGGTCTAACCTTACCAGAGAGGACATTACTCTGGGGGGGGGGGGTCACTGCACACTTCCATATTAGTGAGAACCATATCCAGTATGCTTGTGGCCCTGGTCTGTGTGTTGGCAAACTGGTCCAGGGAGTTTGTGTTTACAAAATCTTGGATTCTCTGTGTCTGCACATTTGGTGACATATATGATTCCCAGTTAATAGGGTAATTAAAGTTGCCCATGAATATGCTATTGAGTTGGATGGT
>NC_056728.1:1680228861-1680321361 GCF_019279795.1 Protopterus annectens | reverse complement strand
TTTGTTGATGCAGTAGTTAACCCTTGCCCTATGATATTCTTTGCCATGTGAATTACGTACCGATTGTATAAAATATGTATGTGTGGGTATTTCCTCCTTTACAGGCCATTTAACATGTTTCTCTGGCATGTAAGCAGCTGTCTCATACCTCTGACTTGTTACATTTCAAATGTTGAATGCATGAAGTCATAACTAACTTTGATATTGGCAGTAAATACAGTGCAAAAACAATGACCAGCAGACAGTGGTGTACTAACAAACAATATCCCTTTATTATGCCATAAAGCACATAAAAAGGCAAAAAGTCAACAATCCACAATCCAAACCAGTTTTGGATCTAATATCAAGCCTTCATCAGTGACTGTGTTTGCTGCAATAAATACAGTGGCACATGACTTACATGATGTATTTTAGTACAAAAGTGTACGGTATATTGTTTGTCATCTTCAGACCATTTTGTGAATGCATTTAGTATGGAATTGAACCATTCTGTTTAGCCCAGTACAATATGACTTGCATTACAGATTTGTAAGACAGTAGAAGGGTTTGATCTGTTGTGGATCTGCACAGACTAATAAGTGATGGAGTACTTGTCATGTACTTAACACTTAACTTACATAACACTTGGTTACTATACAGAGTGTATGACGCATATATATACCTCTCAACTGTCCATATTTTCACAGATTGTCCAGATTTTTGCCTCACATTTTTTGTCCTTTCCTCATAACATTTATGGCTTTCTTGCAAATCACTGAGGATTGAAGTCAGTAAATAATGGCATATATTTTAATTCAGACATATCCTTCAGAAAATGCACTCAAATCTTGTCATTCTAACAAACTTCCAAGATTGTAAGGGCAATTTTTAAAATTTGCACCTATTTTTGGTCCTTTGTCCCCTCATTATGTTAGGGATTGTCCAGATTTCTTGAGCTAAGAGGTTGAGAGGTATGCTCTTATATCTTGTTGTAAGTATTGCTGTTTATCTTTTAATGATGAGGCTTTTTCAGGAATATGTAAGGATGTTTGAACTGAGCTGAAATGAGGTGGGCTACCAGCCACAATGCTAAGATGAGATACCAGAAGACTAGAGGCTTCTGAGATTTTTTGGTATAAATATCTACAAAACTCAAACTTAAGCTAGGTAAAATCTACATTGGATGATTGAATAGTCTGGAATTCTTAGTCTCGAAAAGCACTGACCTGGTTCTATTGATTGGCTTTACTGGTGACATCTCAATAGCCTATTTCTTCAGTTCTTCCTGCTCCAATTATCTTTGCTACATTCGGGCTCACTCTGATCCCCTACCCTACCCCCAATTCTCAACCCCACCCCCACACACTCTACATTTATACTCTAGCCTCCTGATCTAACCACACCCCTATTACTAAACAATCACTTAACCTCTCCACCCAATATTCCAACCACTCCCCAACTTCCTAACATCCCCCCCACTTCACAAACTGGCACACCCCTTAATACTCTTTGTCAGCTTATTCCTAAACATTCCCACCGAACCCACCTTGACTACCTCTCTATCTCTCTTTCCCACGCCTAACCCCTAATACCTTTTTCTTTCATTTCTGCCTAAATAATACTCATACTTTTTCACTCACTCTTAAAGCGATCCACCATCTCCCTTAAGCTCCATCTCTCTCTCCCACCCACAACTTTCCACATCATGCTTCACATCTACCTTACAACCCCCTTTTTTTCTTTCTTGCAGTATTTACTTCTTATCATACTAAACTCAATTACCTAAAACCATCTCTTACTCTTATCTATCCAATTACTAATAATGGCTCTACCCAATCTTTTTCAATCTCTCCATCTCTCTACAATTTCTCCTATATACAGCTCCTAAAACTCAAAATATTCTCACACTCCTCTCTCCCCAAAACTTAAGCAGAAAATCTACACTTATTACCCCTTTATTCTTCAACTCACCATTCTGCTAGCAGGTGGCATTCAGCCCAATCTTGACCCCTCCACGTCTCCACTTTCTCCCACCTCCTCTTCACCCCAACCCACCCCTTCTCCCACCTCATACCATCCATCCTCCCTACCTACACCACTCCCAAAAACCTAGCCTTCTGCTCAATTAACATACAAAGTCTTCTTAATAAAACCACAGAACTCCAGTTATGGATATCCCACTATTCTCCACATATCTTAACCTTATCTGAAACATGGCTAAAGCTCCACATTTCAAACAATGAACTCTTGCCTCCTGGATGTAACATTTACCCACAAGACAAAAATCTCAAAAAAGGGGACGGGGTTACCACTTTCTATTCTGAGTATCATAACCTTTCCCCCTTACCTACTCCTCTCCCTAACTTACACCCAGCTGAAATTCTAATTCTTAACTGTCACATAAACACCCATAAAAAAATTGCTATTGTCTCCATATATATCCCACCAGGAAATAACATCCCCATTTTCAAACTAATACTGTCATGGATTTCACACAACATACCTTATGAAACAGTCATCCTTGGTGATGTAAATATAGACTGGAAAAAACTATTGACTGACTCGCTAAATTTAAGTATAAATTGTCATGGTTTTAATCAACTAATTACATCACCCACTCGCATAAAAAATACAAATACCAGCTGTATCCTAGACTGGATCCTAACTACTGATCCAAACCTCTAGCATAACCCTTGTATTCTAATATTCTACCCAACTCTATGAGTAACCACCTCCCCACCCATATCCAAAGACACTCTGTCCAATTTTCTAAGTCTCACTTATACATAGACTGCCATAAACTTTCGGGTTTTAATGTTGAAACATTTAACACTAGACTTTCATCCATCAACTGGTCCTGCCTTCATCATCTTCCATGCAATGAAGCAGTACTAGAATTCAACCATATTTTCTTGAAATCCTTAAATTCTTAGCACCCCTAAGATTAGGATTTTTATTTTTTTTTTTATTTTATTTATTTTACATTTGTTAACCGGTCTGGCTGAGCTTTGGCTCATTTTTAGCAGAGAACCAGGGAGAAAAGCTCCTCTAGAGTAGAAAACAATTTATTAAATGTTAGTAACATAGTAGTAACAATCAGCTATAGATAGGATCTTACAAGCAGAGACATGGAGAGAAAAAAAGTTTCTCAGGCAATTCAATTATACAGAGTATTAACAATTGGCAGACAAGTATGTGAGATGTTACAAACAAGGTTTTAAACAATTAGCAGAAGAAAATGTGACTAGTTACAATATTATTTAAGCTGTTTAAAGCAAAATGAGTTAATAGTTAGGCAGATGCTTATTTAAAGTGGGTAGGATCAAGTTGTATAGGAGTTTGGAAACAAGAAAGGAAAGTAGGAATGGCTAGTAGGAGATGTAGGGGAGGTAGAGTATAGGAGACAGACTAGACAGGTAGGTTGTTTTGAGACAGTAAGAATTAAGAGTGGTTAGAGATAGAGGAAGGGAAGAGGTAGAAGAGGCAGGGGAATAGTGTAGAGATAAATTAAGAGTGAGGTGGTGAAATAGGTGAAAGGATGGTGGTTTCAGGGAGGATAAAAGTTAGCTGTGCCCCATGGCTTGCAAAAGACACTCAGCCCCTTATGCATAAAAGAGACAGCATATGGAAAACCTGGCTAAAAACAAATCCGCTACATACCTCCAAATATACCAAGAACTCAGAAACCTTACCAAAAAAAACAAATCAACAAAGACAAAAAAAAAACATTTTTACAATAAAGCCCCAAAACAACCACCACTGTAATCCAAAAAATTCTGGAGCACCATCAACAAAATCCTTTATCCTAGAAGTCCTACAACCCCTACTCAAACAACACTCCTCAAAAAACTGGCACCTTTCTCAACAATTACTTCATTTAATCTATCCACCAGCTAACTCATGCTCACCACAACAATCCCCCAATGCTTCATCTGTTCTTAACAATATATTCCCCTTTTCTCTTGAACTAGTCTCCACAGCTTACATCAAATCACTCTTGCTCAAACTTAAACCATGTTCACCCACTACTGAAAACCTTCCACCCCTCTTTCTTAAGCTTACCGCAAACTCCATAGCCTACCCCGGCTCAATACTAGTAAAGAGATCAGTCCAAGAATTTACTGTCCCCAACATCTGGAAATCATTCTATACTATACCTCTACATAAAGGAGGAAACTCCACTGATGCTTCCAATTTCAGATCCATAGCCATTCTTTCCCCACTCTCAAAAATCCTTGAAAAATGCATACACAGCTTCTCAAATTTCTAATTCAGGAAAACCTCCTGACTTCCACCCAGCATGGGTTTTGGCCAAACCGTAATACTGCCAGCACCCTTCTCACTTTCACTCATACAGTCACCAAGGCTAGAGACAACAACCATCTAGTATCCTGCCTGTTACTTCACCTCTCAAAAGCCTTCCATACAGTATCTCACACTAACCTACTAACAAAACTATCTGATCTCATCCTCTCCACTTCCACTATACACTGGTTCACCAACTACCTTAACAACAGGCTACAGTCTATCAGATGGCACTTCATGCTCCCCCTTCCTACTTATCCAGACAGGTGTCCCTCAAGGCTCTATTCTAGGGCCCCTTCTTTTCAATATCTTTACAAACAACCTCCACTCATCATGCTGCAGATCCTCCCTCATACAACATACTGATGACTCTACTCTCATCTCCTTCTCTAACATCACTCACCTTCTCTCTCTTAACCAAAATTCATTCTTTGCTATTGAAAGATGGCTTACAGAAAACCAACTCATCTTAAACCATAAAAAACAAACTCCTTCTCTTCCTACCAAAATCACTCTCCCATCACAAAACCACCTTCACCATCTCAACACCATTATCAAAGTAGAATCTCACACTAAGCTCCTTGGTACCATAATTGATGATCAGCTAAAATTTGAACTTCACATTCAACAGTGTATTGAAAAGACACATCAAAAATTGTGGCTACTCTATAGGAACAAAAAATTCCTTTCACCTGACTCCAAACTTTCTCTTGCTCAGGCATTCCTCCTTCCCTGCCTTCTCTACGCTGCTTCAACACTCACACACTTACAAACCACTTTAATCACGAAGCTTGAACAAAGTTATAATAAAATAACAGTTATACATCACACACTCCATACTTAATAGACCTACCACCTGCCCCTCCCTCTCCTCTCCAGTGTCCTTCTATACCCCTAATCATTATCTCCATAGCTCTGAAGAACACCTCCTTGATGTTTACAAACCCAACAAAAACATTGGTAAACTCTCATACAAATACACTGTGTCCCAAGCCTGGAACAAACTCCCCTCTAATATAAGAAACAGCAAACACATAAATAGTTTCAAAAATAAGCTAAGAAACTTCCTGCCTGATTCATGGTCATGCCCCTGCCAGGACTCTACCTAAATACAGGTCTATATTACTTCAGCAAAAGACATATTCAGTGAATATGTCTTCATCGCTCACCAGCCACGAAAATTAACTTTAGCGAACCATGGAATTTTTCCCACAGTTTGGAAGCACTTGGCCATCCTCTCAACTTTGCCCTTTTCCCTACTGTAGTGTGATCTCGGAGTGTGTATATATAGTCAGAGGGGGTAGGAGTGGAGTGGGGTGCCCCACTTGGGTAGATTTAATTTACTGCTTTTTGTATTCCATATGTTTGGTGGGCTAGTGTTTCTGAAATGTGGGAAAAAATTCTATAGTTCGCTGAAGTTAATTTCAGCGGCTGGTGGGCAATGAAGATGTATTCGCTGAATACATCTTTCGTTGAAATAATATAGACTCCTAACCCCCCCCCCTTCCTTTCATTATCACTCTCACAATCTTTTCATTACCTTATTTTTAAAGCACAGAACTCGCATGACTTCCTCACTCTAACTGAAGTTAAAACTATCTGTAGAACTTCTGCTGATCATTTGTAACTATAGTTTATCTAAATATCTATACTTAGTATGTTATATTTCATGTATCTACATCTGTATATAAATTAGGTAATCATTACTTATACATAACTTTTTGCTCTGGACTACTCAATGTCTTCTATTTATCTTTTGTTAATTAATTCTGTCTGCTCTATTGTGACCACCCAGTCCTTATTTGTTGTCAACCTCAAATGTACATTTAGAATAACTTGTATTGTATTTTATTGTTATGTATTGTTTTGGAGTTTTTCTCTTTGTGTCTCCACTGAAAATGGGCTTCTGGCTCAGTTGGACTAACACAGTTAACAAATGTCAAATAAATAAATAAATATGTTCTGTTTTCCCACCAAGTAGTGTTTTAAATAACGGATTTGTTTTCTGTTTAAAACATTCATTAGTGTCTCATTGCAGTTTTTCTGCTGTTTAAATTTTTTTTTTATGTTTTTCTGCTGTTTAAAACATTTTTTAGTGTTTCCCACCTAAATTAGTGTAGGTAGTAGCTATGGCATTGTCCAGATACAGGTTTGTTGCATTTGGGTCTGGTTGTAGTCGTCGTTGTATTCTGAGCACTTTTTACGAACCATCTTTGATTGGAAGAGGCCCTTCTGCACCCTTGTTTGAAAAGTGTGGAGATTGTAATCTGTCTGGTGAAAGGTGATTGGTCTAGGGCTTGCAGTAACCACCCTTATTGTTTCTTTTGAGTTTTTACAATTTTTTTAAAAGTTTTTAGTTTCTGGTATTTAAGCTGCGAGTTTGAGCCAGTTTCTGCTTGTTTGAACCGAGCTGAACTGAGGTGGGATAAAAGCCACAACTCTCGGCTGAGATACCAGATGACTAAAGGCTCCTGAGCTTCCCAAAAAACATAAGTTGCCTGTTTTTTCTTTTTTTGCTTGATTATACTACTTACTGCACTTTGTACTTTGTTCCACTTATTTAATACTGCATTATAATACTGTAAACTAAACTGCACTGTTTGTATTGCATTTCTTTGCCTTACTATGCCTGTTAAATCATATTTTATTGTCGTTTTCTCTTTTGCAAAGCTTTTTTTTGCTATTTTCACTATTTGCAAAGTAATTGCTCCTGCTTTTCACTGTTTGCAAAGTATCTGTTCTGTTTGTTCTCTTTTCCCACCAAGCAGTGTTTTAAATAATGGATTTGTTTGCTGCTTAAAACATTCATTAGTGTCTCCTTGCTGTTTTTCTGCTGTTCAAAACATTTTTAATGTTTTTCTGCTGTTTAAAACATTTTTTTAGTATGCCTGCCTAAATTAGCTAGTAGGTCTAGCATAGCCCAGATACTAGTTTGCTGCATCTGGGTCTGTTTGTAGTGGCTGTTGTATTCTGAACACATTTTCAAGCCTCTTTTGATTGGAAGGGGCTTTTCTGCACCCTTGTGAGAGAAGTTTGCTGATTGGAACCTGTCTGGTAAAGGGTGATTCGTTTAGGGCTTGCAGTAAGCTCCCTCATTGGTTCTTTTGAGTTTTTAATTATTTTTTTAAGAGTTTAGCTTCTGGTATTTAATCCCCATGTTTGAGCAAGTTTCTGCTTGTTTGAGCATTGTACAGCACCATGCACTGCCGTGCAATTGTACACCATAGCCAGACAGATAATTTCAACAATTTTTCTCTTATATAATGCTGTAGTACATTAGTATAGTCCTCACCTTTAGTACATCTCTGATCTAAGAAGTATGGCTAGTGAGCTGTGACCTATTAAACCACCAGCCAAAACCCCATCAGAAATATCCTTCTACAGAGCACCTCCTAGATTAGTCCTGGAAGCACCCCCTTTGTGACAACAGTTCTTCAAACCTAGCATTATGTACAGTTGGACTACCCCTGTTTCTCCTGCCAGCCTTGTTGACTTGGGTCTTCTGAGGCAGTGCAGCAACTGCCTCATGCACGCTGACAACCGTCTACTAATAACTCACTCTAGCACAGAGTGCAAGAGATGTATCTGCACCAAGAATCTTGAGTCCCTGCTCTCGCACTCAAAACAGTAACACTGAAGAGGTTGTCAACTCACTCACCACTACTCGTGCACATATTACTACTACTCATACACATAGTATGCATCCAACATATAAATCAACATATGTGGAAGTTCTCTCAAAAAACTTACCGAAACACCAGAGACCTCCAAAACAAATGACAACTACAACTAACACAGTTCTCACAGCACCCAAGACACATGGCAACACCAGTGTCTCACCTACCAAGCCTTTAAGGTGTAACACTCAAAAACCAAATTGTTTTGTCATTGGAGACTCAATAGTGAGACACACCAATGTCCTACTCACCAGGTTAGATAAGGAGAAAGTCATGGTCAGCTGCTTGTCCAGTGCCAGAATTCATCAGATTACACATGCACTCGACAACAAGTACCATTATAACTTTGTCATAACTCATGTTGGAGTGAATGACCTGAGATGTACATCACTGGACTATATGAAGACAGACAAGATTGAGCTCTCTGAGTATGTGCCCCAGGCAGGTATGTCCCTAGCCTTCAGCAGCATATTACACTCACCTAGAATGATTCCATAGTATAAATAAAAAATTATCAGTTTCAATAATTGGCTTAGTTTTTGGTGTCATTCAAAGGAGATCCAGTTTCTGTTAGCCTAGGATAGCATGGTCAACAAACCTCACTGCTTTGACAGAGACTGTTTGCACCTGGCATCATTAGGCTCTTGGCTGCTGGCAAAGGATCTTGCCTCGCCCATAGTGCCTTTTTAGGCAAGGTCTCCAAAACAAAATTGCCGATGTGAAAATTGCCAACTATAACAAAATAAGTGTTATGCTGCTAAATGCTAATGCTTGGAGCTTAAACCAAGAACTACACACCCTGGAAGCACTTCTGTCACTGGAGGATGTAGATGTCTGTACAGTCACAGAAACCTGGTTCAAGGCCTCAAAGAGTACCCCAACCCTGCAAGGCTACAATGACTTCCACACCTTCAGTCCACAAAATGAGCATGTGAGAATGAAAGGAGGTGATGTTTCTATCTCTATTAGAGATAAATTCACCTCCCCACTAGTTAGACTGGACAACTCCATGGAGTTACTCCAAGTTCAGATTATTTTGGGTAAGACCCCCATTCAAGTCAAGCTAGTTATAGACCCCCCTCCATGGATTATGATGTGCACAAGGCCTACTCGACCAAACTAGAATCAATTATCCCATGAGCAACTGGGAAACCTACTCTAGTCCTAACTCACTAGCACAAAAGTTCCTTGACTTTGTTAACTCAAATGCCCTTGAACAAATTGTTCAAAACTCAACAAGAGGAACAAGCATATTAGATCTGGTCCTCACTAACATGACAAACAGATGCACCATTGCAACTGTCAGACCCTCAGTTAAATCTAACCACAAATCAGTTACCTTTGAAATGGCACTAATACAATAACTCACAAAGGGCGAAGTCAAACAAAAACTTCACCAAAGTAAACTACATACTCCTAGGGGAAGGTATAAATGCATTCCAAGCTCCACACCTAGCTGGAAGTGGTAACTACACCAAAGCCCTGTGCAATCACTTGTATAAGTATATAGACTTGGCTCTTCCAGAGATAATCAAAGCCAGCGCTCCAAGTAAAAAAAAGCTGCCATGGTGGACATCCATCATCAACAAACTTTACAACAAATGCAAAAAGATTGCTGTCTAAGAAAACTAAGGTAAGGCCTCAACAATGGAAAAGCACCCTCCTCAGCCTCAACAGACAAATAAGACAATATGTCAAATCATCTAAGGGTAAGTTTGAGAAAAACTTAGCAATCACAGCCAAGGATAATCATAAGGCCTTTTACAGCAATGTATGTAGCTTAAACAGTAGGACCCAAGCATGTGCCAAACTAGTGACTAACTGTATCACACACACTGATCCCAAAGAGATGGCAAACCTGCTAGCAGATAGATTTGGCAAAAATTTCACTCCTTTATCCCATCCAAACTTACCACAAACCTTGCTCCCAATCCCCCACCCCCACCCTACATATTAAAAAGACCAGGTTATTAAAGCCTTGTCTAAGGCAAAAAAACACAGCCTGTATAGGACCAGACGGCATCCCAGGCTGTCTTTGAAACAAACTAAAACATGAACTAGCCTCACCATTAAGTACTCTATTTAATCACAGTCTAACCACAGGCTTTGTTCTTGCAGAATGGAGAACAGCAACAGTTATTCCCCTCCACAAAGACAGCTTAGTAACAGACCCAGGGAATTATAGACTCATAAGTCTGCCAGCCTCATCTGTAAAGCCATGAAACATATCATCATGGACCTCATAAATAAAAACATAGGCGACCTCCTAACCCCGGATCTGACCCAATTTGGCTTCATCAAGGGCAGATCCTGCCTGTTAAGCCAGGTGGATTTCTTTGAAAATGTGACCAGGGCCATTGACAAGGGCAAACCTGTGCACACAGCATACCTCGACTTGGCAAATACCTTTGACACAATCCAACACTCAGATATTACCGGTAAACTTAGCAAACTGAATGTAAACCCCTTTGATATAAGATGCAAAAAACAAGCAAAGAGTACCTCACTGAAGGTAATGCTGCTCAACACCAACAGTCCAAAGAAAAAAATAGCAGCTACCACCACTTAGGAAGCGATAGTTTAATCATTCAACATAATAAAAGCAAACATAAAGTGAAGTAAAACTGCAGAGATCTCCCACTTCATTAACAAACTGTTTGTTCTGTTTTTCTCCCTCAGAAGCAGGCGACTCGACGCCAACATCTGGCGTCCCCTCTTATTGGTCGGGTCTTTTTTAGTGTAGAAGCTGCCTCTCCTAAGCTTCTGTGGGTATGTGGGTTTCCCCACCGCTTCTACTGAAGCTGTAGCTTGCGTGGTGATGTTAGTAAAACTTTCTTTTGGCCAAACAAAAATCTGGCCTGTCATAAAGTCATTTTAGTCATGTTGTAATTTCTTAACTTTGGTCTGCTGCAGCTTATGATCTGTGGTGGAAAAGGCACAGTACACATTTTCCAGTTGGTTTGTGGACTTCTCCTCTTTGAACTCAGTCTCAAGAAGCTGCCGCAGAGTCTTTACTTCCTTACTTAATTGCTGTTCCTCTGGAGTTTTTTGCAGACCAAAGTTAAGAAGAAAAAGAAGCGGTGGGGAAACCCACATACCCATGGAAGCTTAGGAGAGGCAGCTTCTACACTAACAAAGACCTGAACAATGAGAGGGGATGCCAGATGTTGACGTCGTGTCGCCTGGCTTCAGAGGGAGAAAAACAGAACAGTTTGTTAATGAAGTGGGAGATCTTTGCAGTTTTACTTCCTTTTATGTTTGTTTTTATTTTGTTGAGTGATTAAACTGTCTCTTCCTAAGTGGTGGTAGCTACTATTTTTCTTTGGACTGTTGGTGTTGAGCAGTATTATCTTCAGCAAGGTACTCTTTGCTTGTTTTAGAATTTGGATTTGTGTATGGAGACCTCACACACTATGGAGAATGCACTGAAGGAGAAGGAGAAGGAGAATGCACAGCTGTTGTTTCCATCTGCATGGGTGGAAAAGGTGAAAAGCAACTTGGTTACTACAACGAATCCCTTATTACAGCTGGACTTGCATGTTTCAAACAGGCGGCAGTTAACAGGAGCTGTAAGTACTGAGCATAATCTCATTTTTGAAGAACTTTTAAATGAGTTTATCCATAAGGTGAACAAGTTAAAGTGATCGCAGTGGCAACGGAACCACTTTGAAGCATGCTTGCAGTTTGGAGTGGTTCCGAGGGGTATGAGAATTTTCTGTATGCCCTCACAAGATGAACATTATCCTGAACTTCTTGCAAAATGGCAGCAGATAAATATCAATACAGGCTTTTCCTACATGTGCCTGTTACTGGAGTTTTTTGCTCCAGAGGCACAGCAATTGAGTAGGGAAGTAGAGACTCTGCAGCAGTGTCTTGAGAGTGAGTTCAAAGAGGAAAGGTACACAAACCGACTGAAAAATGTGTACTGTACCTTTTCCACCACAGATCATAAGCTGCAGCAGACCAAAGTTAAGAAATTACAACATGACTACAATGACTTTATGACAGGCCAGATTTTTGTTTGGCCAAAAGAAAATTTTACTAAAATCATCACGCAAGCTACAGCTTCAGTAGAAGTGGTGGGGAAACCCACATACCCGAGGAAGCTTAGGAGAGGCAGCTTCTACACTAACAAAGACCCAACCAATGAGAGGGGATGCCAGATGTTGGCGTCGAGTCACCTGGCTTCAGAGGGAGAAAAACAGAAAAAACTGTTTGTTAATGAAGTGGGAGATCTCTGCAGTTTTACTTCATTTTATGTTTTTTTTATTATGTTGAATGATTACACTGTCTCTTCCTAAGTGGTGGTAGCTGCTATTTTTTCTTTGATATAAGATGGGTTGCAAACTGGCTCACAAACCAGTCACACACTATCAAAGTAGGTAACTTCACACCAACTAGCAGACCTGTCACCAGCGGGGTGCCACAAGGGTTATTACTGGGCCCCCCTACTGTTTAGCATATACTTCTCAGAAGTTCAGGCCAAAACTAAGTGCCTGTGGCTGACCAAGTTCGTGGATGACTGCAAACTGGGTGCAATTATTGAATCCCCAAATTATGTCAGTATACTTCAGAAGGGTCTTACACAGACCAGCGACTGGTGTCTTAGTCACAGTCTCAAACTGAATGCAAAGAAATGCATCATCATTCCCTTCAGCAAAAACAGTGTCCCTTCACACTATCAAATTAACAACAATATCATGTGTACCTACGAAGTGATAAGAGATCTGGGATCACAAGTAGTCTGTGACCTTAACTTTGACCACCATATGCCTACTGTACTAAGGAAAGCTTTCTATGTAGTACATTTGATTAACAAAGGCATCACTTCTACAGCAAAGCAGGTCATAAGCCCTCTATACTCATCACTAATCAGGCCCATAATTGAGTATAATGCCCCTTTCGGCATGTACTGTACACAGCACCTGCAGCAATTAGAGAGATCTCAGAGGTTTCTAACTAAGAAGATCAAGGAACTCCAGTATGTGCCTAACATGGACTAAGTAAAGTCCCTGTCACTATACCCATTATCATATAGACTTCTTAGGGGAGATTTATACCTGGCTTACAGAGCAATCTCCAACCCAAACCTAATGAATTTGCTGCACATCCGTAAGTCAAACAGGACTAGAGCTACCCATTACAGGGACCTAAATATGGCTTGAGACTCAAATAGGATATGCTGGAGGAACAGATTTGTCTCCCAGCGACTTCCACATCTTTGGAATAGGCTGTCAATTCATGTGAAGCAGAGCACCTCTATGACACTGTTCAAAAGGAACCCGGACGAGTGGATGGAGCACCATAAATTCTTTATGGGGATAGCACCTGCAACCCTCCTGGACATGGGCAGTCATTAATAAATACAATTCTGATATTGAGTAGAGTATCTATGGTATTACATTGAGATGAAACAGCTAGGCTTGAAATTACCTCCAGGTCGATAGCTTAGTAATCTTCTATGATCCTATTTACAGTTATTGTCATGTTAAAGAGCATGGCATCTGTGCCAGTCCACCCATCCATCAAATAAGACAATCACACACATGACCACTTCCTGCTGAGTCAGACTCTGAGGACCAGCCTGGACACAGGATGACAACAATGACAATGAGGGACCTGAACTAGCATGCATCATCATACCAACAGACTGACATCAATAACATCCTCCACCACAACACCCAGATGACTTCAGTGACTAGATAATGTCATCGCTAATATATTCCAGACTCAGATGATAAACATGCTGGGGAATTCCTTCCAGTAGATGGCATGGGTCATGTGTAACTCCTTCCAGGAAATCACATATGAGATCATTCAGGAAGTTTGACTCCATCAGGGAGGGCCCTCACAGTCAAAAGTATAGTCTATGTGACCCATTCATGTAATGCTGCCACTGTGGTGTGCTCCTATTCAACTTATTTGCATTATTAGGCACACATATTTGCAAGAATCCTATACTGTGGTCATGCTTGTAGGATGCATCTCATGATGCATACGTCACAATTCATTTTATATGAGGCAATTAATTGTTGCTGATGTATGACAGTTATTACAATATGACACTTCCATTATCGCCATGTCACATTCTCATCATATGCTGGCATACTTGCAGGCAGTGTTACAGATGGCAGGACAGTTATTCCAGAAATCTGTATATGACTTGTCTCTTCTTCATGAAGTATACTATAACAATGTTACTATAGATGTAGTCTGCTCTTCTCTGTGATAGATATGTCTGCCACAGGTGGCATTCTGCCAGCATGACACTTACCTTACTGGCAGTGCTCTCATGCATACATAGTTAGTTTTCAACAATAGACACTGTAATGTACTTCACTTTTTACATTTCATAACATTACATACATAACAGTTTAGTGCCATTCTCATGAGACTACTTTCAAATGGTTGATATATGTGCAGGGTTTGCACAAACATAGTCATGGTTTGTTTCTGATACGCCTGTTTATATACATGGAATGCCTATGTGTACTGTATACTCCAGTAGTGACCAAAAAAAATATCATCTCAACTCTTCCTGGCTATGTACCTGCTCTATAACCGAAACTCTTCCTTCTCCTTATATGATAACTAAATTCCTATGCTTTTTGTTACTGTTCACTGATGCTATTTTCTCCATAATTATTATTTTTTCATCACTTGTTGATACTGGTACAATAAAGCTGAATAATATATCTCTGCTTATACCTCTCTGAATTCATCTGGCAACCAACTAAATTCCTGCTTGTATGTATATATTCTGTATATATTACTGTAATCAAACCAAATAAATTCCTGCTTTTATGTATATACCACACTCATCACATAGTCCCTCAAAGCCTACACCACCAAAACAAACACAAACACAAAACACACACCTACATTCGCGGAGGCTCTCAATAAAAACCTCCTCAAGCAACAGAGACCTCCAAAGCAGAAACACAAGCAACCTCCACCCCCAACACATCCCAAATGACACATAGCCCACAAACTCAGTGTACCACTCAACCACAGCCGATAAGGCATAACAACATACCCAACACTGTAGTCATAGGTGACTCTATAGTCAGGCACACTGATGTTCCACTCACTAGGCTAAACAAGGAGAAAGTTAATGTCAGCTGCCTGTCGGGTGCCAGGATCCGCCACATAATGCATGCACTCAGGTCACTCCACAACAAGTACAAATATGACTCTATCATTGTCCATGTTGGTGTAAATGACCTGAGATGTACCTCCCTGGACTACATGAAAAGAGACATGGAGGAGCTCTCCGATCTTGTAGCCCAGGCAGGTATGACCCTAGCCCTGAGTAGCATCCTGTCATCACCCAGAATGATACCACACTACAAGGACAAAATGATTGACTTCAACGATTGGCTAAGCATCTGCTGCCATTCTAAGTGGATCCAGTATCTACTTCCTGGGATGACATGATCGATAGACCACGATGCTTTGCCAGAGATGGCCTGCACCTGTTGCCCTTGGGATTCCAAATACTGGCTAAGGCTCTTTCCACCCCTATAGTGCCTTTTTTTAGGCAAGGTTCAAATGACAAATTCACCACTGTAACGGGTAGAAGCAAGCAAAATCTGAGGGTAATGCTACTCAATGCTAGAAGTCTAAACCTCAAAATGCATTTACTCGAGGCACTCCTTAAAATGGAGAACATCGACATCTGTGCAGTGATAGAGACATGGCACAAGGCTCCAGAGAGCACCCCTGCATTACCAGGCTATAATTCATACCACACCTTTTGACCACCTAACCTGGGCCGAAACATTAAAGGCGGAGGCGTGTCCATATTCATTAAGGATATCCACAACTCCAAGCTAGTTTCTCAGCATAATGTATCCAAGATTATCCAAGTGCAACTAACTCTGGGCAAGACCACAATCCAAATTGTAACTTGCTACAGATCCCCCACCATGCCCTAGGATTCCCACTCCTCATTTCTTGATACACTGGAAAATACTAGGGTACAACCCGACACCCTCATAATGGGCTATTTCAGCTACCTCACCATTAACTGGGAAAACTACTCATGTACCAACTCTTTTGCTCAACGTTTTCTGGAATTCATAAATTCCAGCTCCTTGGATCAACTTATCCACACCCCCACCAGGGGCAGCAATATCCTAGACCTGGTCGTTACCAACATGGGTGACCGGTGTTCCAAACCAGAGGTCAATTCCTCATTGGTCAGTTTCGACCACAAGCTAATCGCCCTAAACATTCACATCCCACCCCCCTACCCCCCATTAGGGAAACCACCATAAAAAATTTCTCCAAAGCCAACTTCACGCTTCTTAAGACAGAAGTGGCAAACTTCACAACACCCATGCAGATGGACAATAGAGGTATGACTGCTGAATCCTATGCAAATGCACTTTATAAACACTTACACAAGTGCATGGATCGTGCTATCCCTAACAGAACCAAGATGCTATCCTCCAAAAAAAGGAAGCCAATCTGGTGGTCTCCTGCCATAAACAAACTCTACAACAGAAGAAAGAAACTGTTGCAAAAAAGAGTAAAATCCCATGATTGGAGGAACTCCCTGGTCAGCCTCAGTAAGAAGCTGAGATCCCTCATAAAATCCTCCAAAGCTAGTTATGAAAACAAAATCGCCACTGATTCTAAAAACAACCACAAAGCATTCTATAGCTATGTCAAGAATCCCAATGGCAACATTCAGATCTGCTCTGAGTTACAGCACAATGGCACTAAATATACAGAACCAACTGATATTGCCAACATGCTGGCAGATAGGTACAGTGCTAACTTTACCCCTCTCTCAACCCATAAAGGGCCCATCTCTATGCCGGAATAATGCAAAGTTCCTGTAATCACAGCTACACAACCACACTCTCCAAAGCCAAGAACACAGCATCCATGGGACCTGACAACATCCCAGGCTGCGTTCTACATGAACTACAGAATGAACTGGCACCCCAAATAAGCACCATGTTCAATCAAAGCCTCACCTCAGGCTTTGTGCCCACTGAATGGCACACAGCAACGGTTATCCCACTCACAAAGGGGGAGCCACCATGGACACTGGGAACTACCACCCCATTAGCCTAACGAGCCTGGTCTGCAAGGCCATTGAACGTATCATCATGGAACTTATAAACAAAGACATTGATAATCACCAAACTCTGGACCCTCCCTAGTTCAGGTTTGTAAAAGGCAGATCATGTCTCCTAAACCTGATAGACTTCTTTGAAGCAGTCGCCAAAGCCGTAGATGAGGGTAAGGTGGTTCACACAGCCTATCTAGATCTCACCAAGGCTTTTGACACCATCCCCCACTCTGGAATTATAGATAAGCTCACTAAACTAGGTATAAATCCCGATGTCACAAGATGGGTTGCCAAATGGCTCACTGGCAGAACCCACACTGTGAAAGTAGCAGACTCCAAATCCGACTTCAGACCAGTGACAAGTGGAGTACCACAGGTTCAGTCCTGGGTCCTCTCTTGTTTGGTATCTACTTTTCTGAAGTACAGGCTAACACAGAATGTCTTTGGCTAATGACGTTCGCAGATGACTGCAAACTAGGAGCCATAATCGAAACTCCTAACGATGTGGACATCCTACAAAAGGGCCTCACTGAGACAAAAGCCTGGTGTCAAAGCCATGGCCTCAAGCTCAATGCCAAAAAGTGCATTGTCATCCCCTTTGGTAAAAACTCTGTACCCATGAATTACCACATAGGTGGTGGTCTACTTAACACCAAATGTGTGATAAGAGACCTTGGGACACAGGTGGACAGTAGTCTCTCCTTTGATAATCACGTCACCACAGTAGTCAGGAAATCCTTCTACATGGCACACCTCATCACAAAAGGTTTCTCATCCAGGAAAAAAGAGGTCATTGTTCCCCTCTACTCGTCACTCATTAGACCCATTATAGAGTACAATGCCCCTTTTGGTATGTACCTCACAAGACATCTACAACAACTGGAAAGGCTGCAGAAATACCTCACAAAGAGGATTACCAGCCTCAAACAGATGCCCTAAGCAGACCGTCTCAAAAAACTCCAGCGTTACTCCGTCGCATATCGCCTACTCAGAGGCGATCTCTGCCTAACATACAAAGCTATGTCAAACCCAGAGTTGTTGGACATGCTCCACTTAAAGAAATCCCAATCACTCCGAGCTACACACTCTAGGTACCTAAACCTTGTTACCACAATAAACAGAACATGCTGGAGGGATAGATTTCTGTCCCAGAGACTTCCCATACTCTGGAACAAACTACCTCTCTATATCAAACAAAGTTCCTCATTAGCACTCTTCAAGAAAAATCTTGATAATTGGATGGGAAATAGGAAATTCATCCCGGGGATCACCTCTGTGGCTCTGCTCAACAGGGGCACAGGAAAATAATTTTCTTGGGTGGCAAAAGCCAGGGTACCTTTTTGGCTAGGCTTATATAGGCCCTAGGGCCAATAGCCTAGTACCTACCTATGAACCTATGAACCTATATTCTGTATATATTGCTGTAATCACTATATGTAACACTGTTTCTACTTCTGTACCAATTAATGTTTAATTTTTTCTGTACCTATGTTCTTGCTTTTCTCCCCGGGCCTCCACTGCAAATGGGCTCTTTTAGGCCCAGTGGACTTTCCCGGAAAACAAATGCAATAAATAAATAAATAAATTTGAATTGTTTTAAGCCAAGTGAGGTTACTCCTAGGCATCACAGAAGCTGAACATGTAAAGATAGACAGTAAACTGGTAGAATTAGATGCATTATAAGCAACTTGAAGGACATTATAAAATGAAAATTAATTTTATTTAGACAGAAAGCTAAATATCAAATGGTACAGAACTTGTGCCAAAAGAATATAATCATGTATGATTGCCATCATGAGATTTTAATACATGTAATTGCTGCACAGCAATATATCTGTTTTCATTTGGTATGCTTTTTGCAGCTAGTTTTCTCATTTCATGGTCAATCGCAGTGGCAAGAACACCTGACAGCAATCAGCAATGATTCTTGTAGCAAGGTACCATTTATCTCATGTCCTGATTCACTCCTCACATCGTGCATGGCATTTTATGTAAGCACAACATTTGTCATCATTCACTCACTGGCTTAATGTCCCTGTGACTCAATCACTTTCTGTCTCACACAAACACCTACACACTCTCATGCATTCCCTCACATCTTAACAAATGAGAATATGACAGCCACAACCTTTGTTTCTCTGTTGTATTTGTAGGATGGTCATCTGTTCTGGTAATTAACTGTACTCCCGAAAGATTATAACAGCCTGCTTTTTCATTTTTATACTAATGTGTAGTACCGATCCTTTCTTCTCTTGTTAACCCGACCATATTAATCATTAAAACAGAGAAAATAACTCATTTGATAATTATCACTTTTCACAGTAATGACTGTTAAGAAGTATTGAATGGTTGAAATGATATTTCAATATTATGACAATTATGGACAGCTGAGGTTGGGTCATTCTCTTAGTTGTAAAATGTTTAAAGCAGAAGAGGAGAGATTAATGGTGGAAGGTTCAAATAGCTGCTTATCACATAAAAAAGCTCTAAGGACTCGCTAAAGATCTTGGTATTGCACTTTATCACCCACACTTGTTCAATTCTGCTTTTACAGGGAATGGCTTCAGTAGTAAGTATAACAAATATTTTCCGGTATTCTTATAAAGTAGCAAATAGTAGTACAAGTGGCACTTTCCTCAGAAGAAATGATGAATGCTTTCAAACCCTGCTACCATAGAGAAGGTAAAGAGTAAACCTCTAGTGAAAATGAAGCATTCGTTCCAGGGCAATGCAACGATTCTGATGAAGCCTAATGTCCAATAACTTAATGTGCTTTGTACTGCACATACTTCTGAACTAGAAAGCATTTTCAGTAGCTTGGCTGTGCACTTGCACTATGTTTTCCCTTCATTTTGATGTTTTACATATGGCTCCATAGTACTTGAGTTCAGCTGTTACGCTTGTATTTATTTTGAAATACAAACATCTATGCAGACAACAATTATAAGGGCATTATTACTATTAAATGAACTAAGCAAAAATGGCAGTGTTGATTCTAAGGAAGCAGAAGTAGGGGAATACAGTGGTAATGATAGGATGTAAAAGTGAAGTTTATGAGTTATCAGTTATAAAATATACTTGAATAATTACTTCTATGTAGGCCTACCTTTGGTAACTCAGTGAACGCAGAATAATATATGCATTCAGAAAAAAAAAGAAAGAAACACACACACACAGCATGTGTGTATATATATATATATATATATATATATATATATATATATATATATATATATATATATATATATATATATGCTGTGTGTGTGTGTGTGTGTGTGTGTGCACATGCGTGTGTGTGTGTGTGTGTGTGTGTGTGTGTGTGTGTGTGTGTGTGTGTGTGTGCATATGTCTGTCTGTCTATCTATAGGTATAAGAATCTGCTGAAGATAATCAAAACTTTAGAAGATTGACATCCAAAATATCTCAAAAAGATCGAACAAAAAATAGTGAGAGTACGTCATGCATGTTCTGCGTCAAAACCTCAGAGCATGCAAAACACAAATAATGATGTAGGGGGCAAGCACCTGTGCACCAACCACATTCCCTGCTACTTAAATATGTCAACTTCAATATTTCACAATACTCTGGAAAGGGAATTATTTCCCAGTCTTGGGATTATAGCAATCACACACCAATGTTGGCGAGCTTTTCTGTTGTCCAAATGAAACAGGCAAGGAAAGATGTGCACAAGTCAATCAATTTATTTGGGCCCATATATGGGTATACTTGCTTGCATCGAAAAGGCAGAACATCAACCATCACAACGTCAAATAAAACCTCAGAGGATGCAAATCAAAAAACATGTTTTTGTAGGGGGGCAAGCTCTCCTGCACCCCACTACTTAAATATTTCAACTCACACATTACACAATTCCTCATCCCCAGTGTTATAACAATTGCACAAAAATGTTAATCAGCTTTCCTGTTGATCAAATTAAGTTCACAAGAAAGATTTTGACTTTACCACCATTTGACCATTGTATAGGATCTCATCTCTATCTATTTATCTATCTATCTATCTATCTATCTATCTATCTATCTATCTATCTATCTATCTATCTGTCTATCTTGTGCTGGTACACCTGCATTCTCTGTGCAGAAGTGTATTCACACATACCCAACATACTTCATAAATGCCTTATCTAGCCATAATGTATATCAAATACATTTCAAAATTTCAAACAAGCACAGTGTGTTAGTGAATTTTATTCACAACATCCAAATTCCATGCAAAATATCACTAATTTCAGATTCCACTATGAATCATTAAAGTTGAAACCCCCGATGATCAGAATCCCCAAACTTTAATTCCCCCGAAATGAACTCCTAAAAAAACGTGTTTTATGTATATTTTGCAAGAGGGTAAGTTCCCTGCACCCCAACATAGTCCCACACAGTCCCCAAACTTGTACTCCACAGTTGCACTGACTGAAAGAAGGGAGAAATTACCTCAAAAAGGGCATTACTGACAGCACGTCTTACCAACAATTTCTTTCTGGTTGGAGCTCCAATCCTTGGTTTCATAAACCTCAGACAGATGGTGCTCAAGAAATCAAACTTTGTCTAAAGTAGGATAGCCCTAACGGCATAGCCCATCAAATGACATGAGTAAATTGAGAAGACCTCCTACACACTGAAGCATAATTCGTGTTGTCGTGAGCTGTTAGGCCATTGTCACAAACTTCACAGCTTGTTAAGCAGTTTATTTCAATTTAGGAGCCACCTTTTGCCATTTTACTGACACAGCGATCAGATAGTACAGAATACACCCTGCTTGTCTGCCGGAAGACCTTACATTAAGTTATGTTAGCCTTCTTTTAACAAAACAATTAGCACACTTTCCAAATTTCCAAGCTTTTGACATCAATTCTTTTGTTCACACACCAAAGCACCCCAGATTATCTTACATAGTCAGAGTTATCCTTTCTTTAAATCCCTGAAACTTCAACTACATGACTGCATCCATGGCTGCTTCAGGAAGTAGTCACCTGGCACATCCAGAGCAATAATGACAAAAATGACTGCTTCTTCTAATAGCTCAACCAATCCACACAGAAGCATCACTTGTATAGCCTTAAAGTGGCAGGAGGAAATATCATTATGTGCAATCACCTTATTCAGTATAACGGTACAAAGGACTAAGCCTATATGCCAGATTGTTTTTAAAAATAAACACAGCCAGACCTTTTCATTTTTCATTTTTCAGGCAACTCAGAACTGTCTTTTGCCCAGTACATGGAGTAACATGCTCTATATTCATTTTTTTTGTGGGGATGAAAACAGTTTAGCTCTTAATTAAAAATGCATCTAAGCCTATAGCACCTTTCTTTACCAGAAAGGCTCATCCAGACACTGCTACACTTTGCTGTGAAGGAAAGGTTAGTTTGCTTTTATTTTTTGTATTACTGTATTGCCTTTCTATATTTTGAATACTGTAGTTTGTTTTCTTTACCTTGTGTTTTGCTTACATTCTGTTTTAACAGCATATTAAAACTTCAAAAGAGACCACAGCTCTCTCTGTTCTGAGTCAGGCAGAAATAAGAACTGATTAATTAAGGACTCATTCATAAGACAGAAGAGGTCACTTAAGGTTAATCACTTGTTAACAGAGGGGGTGGAGCTAGGAACAAAAATTTCTATTTAAGGAGTAAACTAAAACATTTCAGAGCTTTACCAGAAAGGCTCATCCAGACTCTGCTACACTTTGCTGTGAAGGAAAGGTTAGTTTGCTTTTATTTTTTGTATTACTGTATTGCCTTTCTATATTTTGAATACTGTAGTTTGATTTCTTTACCTTGTGTTTTGCTTGCATTCTGTTTTAACAGCATATTAAAACTTCAAAAGAGACCACAGCTATCTCTGTTCTGAGTTAGGCAGAATTTTTTCCCGCCCTCCCACTCATTTAAGTTGTCTTGTTAAATACCACTGTCTTTCTAGTTACCCGCCTCTTATGTTAATCTGACCATATAGCTCATTTCTCTCTACTTTCACTGGCTTATGTGAGTAATCACAAAATCATCATTTTTGAAATCCCACCCCTTCAATTATTTAAATTTATTGGCCATCCTATAGTATTTCATAGTACCAAAATACAAAAGTGACCACCCCTTTCAATCCATCTTGCTGTTTTAAAAATAGTAACTCTCCACTAAACCTTAACTTTTTAAACAGGTAAAACTCAAGTTACCTACTTTCACATCTAACTTCTCTAGTGTACACTGCAGAGTGCATTCTTTTCAATCTTACCTTTAAGCATCCCTGTGACTAGCACTTTCTCTAATACCTGCTGGAAAGCACTAGCAAGCCTTAAACTCATACAAACACTGAACTCTCCTTGTTAACAAGGAGAAATTAATAGTAGGCACTAAACAGCCTATAATTGCAAAGTACCTTGCTAAGGAAACAGCTCCTATACTTTACAAAGAAAAAAAAAGCCCCAAACCAGGCATGTCCAAGGGTCAGCTTCCGGTGATTTCTCCTGTCCACCTGGTGAATCTGGGCATACTGGGGCAATGCAGCAATTGCCTCATGTACACAGACATACCTACCACCCAACACTACAACCTGTTAGAGATGCACTTACATAGCCAAAATGGAAGCAAAGTTCTCTCCACCCAAGATTGTGCTAAACAGTCAAGAGGAGAAGGTTAACACCCACACTACACCTCAAGCAACACATAGCCCTTCTAAACCCGCACCACCAACACCCACATATAGCAACACTAAATCCACATATGCAGAGGCCCTTACCTGTAACCTGCCCAAACAACAAAGACCTCTGAAGCTGAAACGCAAACAAACACCAATCACAACCAATGTGTCACATAGTTCACAACACCAGTGTGCCACCCAGCAACAGCCCCTAAGGCAAGACAATGTACCTAACACTTTAGTCATAGGTGACTCTATAGTCCGGCACACTGATGTCCCTCTCACCAGGTTGAATAAGGAGAAAATTACAGTCAGCTGCCTGTCGGGTGCCAGGATCCACCACATAACGCATGCACTCAAGTCACTCCACAACAAGTACAAATATGACTCTGTCATTGTCCATGTTGGAGTGAATGACTTGAGACGTACCTCCCTGGACTACATGAAAAGAGACATGGAAGAGCTCTCGGATCATGTGGCCCAGGCAGGTATGACCCTAGCCCTGAGTAGCATCCTGCCTTCGCCCAGAATGATACCACAATATAAGGATAAAATGATTGACT
This sequence comes from Protopterus annectens, assembly GCF_019279795.1. Taxonomy (NCBI): domain Eukaryota; kingdom Metazoa; phylum Chordata; order Ceratodontiformes; family Protopteridae; genus Protopterus; species Protopterus annectens. Next base: position 1,680,297,102 of record NC_056728.1, on the reverse strand, counting down.
TCAACAATTGGCTAAGCTTATGGTGTCATTCAAAGGGGACCCAGTATCTGTCTGCCTGGGATGACATGATTGACAGACCACGATGCTTTGTCAGAGATGGTCTGCACCTGTCGCCCCTGGGATTCAGGTTACTGGCTAAGGCTCTTGCCACCCCTATAGTGCCTTTTTTAGGCAAACTTCAAAGGACAAAACCACCACCATAACAGGTACAAGCATGCAAAATCTGAAGGTAATGCTACTCAATACTAAAAGTCTAAACCTCAAAATGCACTCTCTCGAGGCACTCCTAAAAATGGAGAACATCGATATCTGTGCAGTAATTGAGACCTGGTTCAAGGCTCCAGAGAGCACCCCTGCAATACCAGGCTACAACTCTTACCACACTTTTCGGCCACCAAACCAGGACCGAAACACTAAAGGTGGAGGAGTGTCAATATTCACCAAGGATATTCACACCACCAGGTAGTTGGCCAACAAAATGTGTCTGAAATTCTCCAAGTGCAACTAACACTAGGTAAGACTGCAATCCAAATTGTAGCTTGCTACAGATCCCCCACCATACCCCAAGATTCTCACTACACCTTTCTAAACATACTGGAAAATATTAAGATAGAACCAAACACCCTAATACTGGGTGATTTTAACTACCCTGCCATTAACTGGGAAAACTACTCATGTCCCAACACCTTTGTGCAACGGTTCTTGGAATTCATAAATTCCAACGCCCTGGATCAACTAATCCATAGTCCCACCAGGGGCTCCAATATCCTAGACCTGGTCATTACCAACATGGGAAATCAATGCTCCATACCTATGGTCACCCCCTCGTTAGTCAGGTCTGACCATAAGCTAATCACCCTTAACATCCACATCCCACCCCCACCCCCCAGTAAAAAAAAACACCATAAAAAACTTCTCCAAAGCCAACTCAAGTCAGAAGTGACAAACTTCATGGCACCCATGCAGACAGGAACTGAAAGTTCAACTGCTGAATCCTACACTAAGGCACTGTACGAGCACATCCACTCATGCATGAATCGTGCCATCCCAAATAGAACCAAAATGCTCTCATCCAAAAAAAGGAAGCCAATCTGGGGGTCCCCTGCCATAAACAAACTTTACAACAAAAGGAAGAAACTTTTGCAGAAAAGAGGAAAATCCCAGGATGCAAAAAACTCCCTTACTAGCCTCAGTAAGAAACTGAGATGCCTCATAAAATCATCCAAAGCTAGTTACGAAAATAAAATTGCCAAAGATTCCAAAGACAACCACAAAGCATTCTATAACTATGTCAAGAATCTAAATGGCAATGATCAGATCTGCTCTGAGCTAAAACAGAATGGCATTAAATATACTGATCCGAAGGATATTGCCAATATCCTGGCAGATCGATTCAGTGCCAACTTCACCCCTCTCACCCCCTAAATGGCCCATTTCAATACCGGAAGATTGCCAAATTCCAGTAATAACGGCCACACAGGTACAAAACGCACTCTCTAAAGCCAAGAATACAGCATCCATGGGACCAGATGACATCCCGGCTGTGTACTACATGAACTACAATATGAACTGGCACCTCACCTAAGTGTCATGTTTAATCATAGCCTCACCTCAGGTTTCGTGCCCACTGAGTGGCGCAGAGCTACAGTTATCCCAATCCACAAGGGGATCCACCTTGGATCCCGGAAACTACCGTCCCATCAGTCTGACAAGCCTTATCTGCAAGGCCATGGAGCATATTATCATGGAACTTATAAACAAAGACATTGGCAACCTTCAAACACTGGACCCCACCCAGTTTGGGTTTGTGAAGGGCCGATCTTGTCTCCTGAACCTGATTGACTTCTTTGAATCAGTCTCCAGAGCCATGGACAAGGGTAAGGTGGTCCACACAGCCTATCCAGACCTTGCCAAGGCCTTTGACACCACCCCCCACTCTGGAATCATAGATAAACTTACTAAGTTGGGCATTAATCCCAATGTCACCCAATGGGTTGCTAAATGGCTTACTGATAGAACCCACACTGTAAAAGTAGCCGACTCCAAATCCAGCTCCAGACAAGTGACAAGTGGAGTACCTCAGGGTTCAGTCCTGGGGCCGCTCTTGTTTGGCATCTACTTCTCTGAAGTACAGGTCAACACTAAGGGACTCTGGCTAACAAAGTTTGCAGATGACTGCAAACTGGGAGCCATTATTGAATCCCCAAATGATGTGGATACTCTACAAAAGGGCCTTACAGAAACAAATGCTTGGTGCCAGAGCCATGGGCTCAAGCTCAATGCCAAGAAATGTATTGTTATCCACTTTGGGAAAAACATGTATCCATGAATTACCTTATAGGTGGCAGTACACTAAACACAGAAAGTGTGATAAGAGACTTAGGGACACAGGTGGACAGTGGTCTCACCTTCGATAACCACATCGCCACAACAGTCAGGAAATCCTTCTATGTGGCACACCTCATCACGAAGGGCTTTTCATCCAGAAAAAAGGAGGTCATTGTCCCACTGTACTCATCCATCATTAGACCCATTATAGAATACAACGCCCCATTTGGTATGTACCTCTCAAGACATCTGCAACAACTGGAAAGGCCTCAGAAATACCTCACTAAAAGAATCACAGGCCTAAAGCAGATGCCCTACGCTGACCACCTTAAAAACTCCAGCTATACTCTGTCGCATATCATCTACTCAGAGGCGATCTCTGCTTAACATACAAGGCCATGTCAAACCCAGAGCTGTTGGACATGCTACACTTAAAGAAATCCCAATCCCTCAGAGCTACACGCTCCAGGGATCTAAACCTTGTCATCACAATAAACAAAACATGCTGGAGGGATAGGTTCCTGACCCAGAAACTCCCCAGACTCTGGAATAGATTGCCCATACATGTCAAGCAGAGTGCCTCTTTGGACCTCTTCAAGAGGAACCTTGACGATTGGATGGGAGAAAGGAAATTCACACCAGGGATCACGTCAGTTGCCCTGCTAGACAGGGGTCCAGGAAAGTAAATAATGTGGGAAGAAATAGCCAGGGAATTGTTATGGCTAGGCTTGTATAGGCCCTAGGGCTGATAGCCTAGTACCAACCTATGAACCTATGAACCTGTATACTTCCTGTTCACACCAATAGCTCATTATGGTGTCCAGAACTTTTTTGGGTCTGACTTATTTTACTAAGTGACTTACCAGCTAATAATAGGCAATATTAGAAAGTACAAGGACTTATTAACAAAATGACACTAAGATTGTTAATCCTGGATGTCTTGCAGTAGAGAAATTAATCACTGTTCATCACTTATTATTCACATTTTCATATTTATGTTCACATTTTTAGAACTGAGAGCCCAACATGTTATTGAGGGTTATGATATGATATTTTATTTATTTATTTGTTTATTTATTTTGACATTTGTTGACCGGGTTAGTCTGACTGGGCAGATGCCCCTTTTCAGTGGAGACCCAAGAAGAAAATCTCCAAAAATTAAACACTGAAGATATAGACAGAGGAATACCATAAGTTACAATTCAGTTTCAGTCTTTACACATAGCAGTACAATTGTTTACACATTACTTGCAAGAGTAGTTTATACATTTGTTCATAGGTTCATAGGTCGGTACTAGGCTATCGGCCCTAGGGACGGTTTGCGCCTGTCACCCCTGGGTTTTCGAATACTGGCTAAGGCTCTTGCCTCCCCCATAGTGCCTTTTTTAGGCAAGGCTCAAAAGACAAACCCACCCCCATAGACAACACAAAGAAAAAAAACTAAGGGTAATGCTGCTCAACGCCAGAAGTCTAAACCTCAAGATGCATGCACTCGAGACTCTCCTCAGTATAGAGAATATCGATATCTGTGCAGTAACAGAAACCTGGTTCAAGGCTCCCGAGAGCACCCCAGCACTACCAGGCTATACTTCATACCATGCTTTCCGGCCCCAAAACTCGGACCGAACCACAAAAGGAGGGGGAGTATCCATATTTATCAAAGATACCCACACCTCCAGTGGCACTGCACGAAGCTTCGGAGACCATCCATGTGCAACTAACAGTGGGCAAAACTGCCTTTCAGCTTGTAGCCTGCTACAGACCACCCTCCCAAACACAGGAACTTCACTCGGCTTTCCTGAGAACACTGGAGAATATGTAGGTCTCTCCAAACACTATTATATTGGGTGACTTCAACTACCCAAACATCGATTGGGAAAACTACTCAAGCCCAAACACCCTCGCCCAATGGTTCCTAGAATTTATAAACTCAAATGCTATGGAACAACTGGTTACCACTCTCACATGTGGGGAAAACATACTGGATCTGGTCATCACCAACATGGGGTCTCTATGTTCCACACCAGAGGTATACCCCTCATTGGTAAGACCAGACCATAAACAAATCTCACTGGACATTCATATTCCGTCCCCACCCCTAGCCAAGGAAACCACTGTGAAGAACTTCTCAAAAGCAAACTTCACACTTCTCAAAACTGAGGTGGAATCCTTCAAAGCCCCCGGGCCAATGGACAATATGGCCCAAAATGCAGAATCCTTTACAAAAGCATTCTATGGACACCTACAGGAATGCATGGAGCATGCTATCCCAAGTAAAACCAAGACTCACTCCTCCAAAGGCAGGAGACCTGCCTGGTGGACCCTGGCCATAAATAAGCTATACAAAATAGTTGAGGTGCTTACATTACTTATAATTTTATTATGTCTTACAATTCTTTTTCATATGCGATTAGAACTATAATAAGGAAATACTGGAAGGTACTATTAGCTCAGGAAGACATTAGATTAGTTGTAGGTGAAATTCCCCTGTTCACATACAGAAATATGAGGACTATTAAGAATGTTCTAGCTTATAAAGATTTTGAATGTGTGAAAGCTATTTCCCCCAGTGGACTAGGCAATGGTACCTTTAGTTGTTATAATTGTAGTTGTTGCAGTGACATATATAAACAGAAAGCTGATTCCTTAGAATGTGCTAGTAGTTTTGTTCATCCTGTCATGAAGAAGATATTTACTTTTCGATGTCATGCAACTTGTATGACAAGTAACATTGTCTATTTAGCAACGTGTGATGAATGCGCTTGTTTCTATGTCGGTAAGACGACTAGAAAACTTAAGGAGCGCATCATAGAGCATAAATCAAGTATAAGGAGGGGGGGGGGTGGAGACTAATGCTCTATCCAAGCATATTTTAAATTGTGGCTCTACACACAGTTTTAAGTTCAGAGTAATAGAATGTGTTGTTAGCTCTATTAGGGGAGGGGACTTATGCAATCTTTTAGATAATAAAGAATACGAGTGGATAGTGAGGCTAGCAGCTAATACATTCCCTGGACTAAATTTTGATGTTTCCTTAAAACCTGTTCTAATAAAAATACAACACACTAAGTTAAAGTAATAAAAGTAATATAGGCTATGCATTTATGTACATATATAGGTGTGTTTGTAAATATAAGCACACATAAGTAAGGAATAATATGTACGTGTGCATGAATTTTATCTTATTTTACTTGTTTATGTTTTAAAATTATAAGTAATGTAAGCATTTCATTGCATTAGTCACATAACCTTGGCTGCGGGTCATGTGATGTGTTGGGCGTGTATTTAAATGTCTGATTTTAATGTACCTGTGTCTATCATTGAGAAAGGGTCTTGTACCTGAAAGCTTTGTGTTTCATAAAGGTGTGTTTTTTACCTCAACTATTTTGTCGTGCTTTGTACTCTTGACATTGCAGCAGTATATACTTGGTGTTCCATAAATAAGCTATACAACAGAAGCAGAAAGCTACTACATGACAGAGCAAAATCCCAAAAAGGGAAGGCGTCACTGATCCGTACTAGCAAGAAACTACAATCCCTCATAAAATCTTCTAAGGCCAGCTTTGAAAGAAAAATTGCACAAGACACTAATGATAATCACAAGGCCTTCTTTAGTTATGTCAGAAACCTGGGAGGCAACTCCCAGATATGCTCTGAGTTAGTGCAAAATGACAAAAAATTCACTGAACCCACAGACATTGCCAACATCCTGGCAGAAAGGTTCAGTGCAAACCCCCCCCCCCACTTCCCCCCCAAAAGAGCAAATGTCTATCCCAACAGAGTGTAGCCTTTCTGAGATCACAGATGCACAGGTGAGAGCTGCCCTCTCCAAAGCTAAAAACACAGCATCAACGGGACCAGACGGTGTCCCGGGCTGCGTCTTACACGAGCTCCAAGAAGAACTAAACCCTCGTATAAAGTCAGTGTTCAGTCTCAGACTTACTACAAGATTTGTTCCCAAGGAATGGCGTACAGCAACAGTGGTCCCACTCCACAAAGGTGGTGCCACAACAGACCCCAGAAACTATCGCCCTATAAGCCTGACTAGCCTGGTCTGCAAAGCTATGGAGCGTATCATCATGGAAATCATAAACAAAGACATTGGGAACCTCCAGACACTGGATCCTACCCAATTGGCCGTTAAGGGCAGATCTTGCCTCTTGAACCTGGTCAACTTCTTTGAAACAGTTACCAAAGCCATAGATGAAGGGAAGGTAGTCCACACAGCCTACCTGGACTTCGCAAAGGCCTTTGACACAATACCCCACTTGGGCATCATAAATAAGATCACCAGCTTAAATATCAATCCCTATGTCACAATATGGGTAGCAAACTGGCTCAGGGATAGAACCCACATGGTCAGAATAGCAGGTGCCATGTCAGACTCTAAACCAGTTACAAGTGGTGTCCCACAAGGCTCAGTCCTGGGACCTCTCTTGTTCGGTATATATTTCTCTGAGGTGCAGGCTAACACAGGTGGACTATGGCTGACCAAGTTCGCAGATGATTGCAAACTGGGTGCTAAAATCAACTCTCCGACTGACACAAGCATCCTCCGAAAGGGTCTCACAGAGACGGATAACTGGTGCCAGAGCCATGGCCTAAAGCTAAATGCCAAAAAGTGCATAGTCATCCCCTTTGGAAAAAATAGAGTGCCCACAAATTACCACATAGGTGGTAATCCATTAAGTATGGAAGAAGTAATTAGGGACTTGGGGACCCAAGTAGATAGCAATCTCTCCTTTGACAATCATGTTGCCAAAGTGGTTAGAAAGACCTTCTGTATAGCCCACCTTATCATGAAAGAGTTCACATCTAGATCAAGAGAGGTCATTGTGCCCCTCTACTCATCACTTATCAGGCCCATAATTGAGTACAGTGCCCCGTTTGGGATGTACCTTACCCAACACCGTCAGCAACTGGAAAGACCCCAAAAGTATCTCACCAAGAGGATCAAGGGGCTCAACCAGATGCCCTATGCAGTTAGGCTAAAGAAACTCCAGCTCTACTCAGTTGCGTACTGCCTACTCAGAGGCGATCTGTGTCTGACGTATAAAGCCATGTCCAACCCAGAATTAATGGACATGCTTCACCTCGGGAAATCTAAATCCCTTAGAGCTACACGCTCCAGGGACTTGAACCTCAGCACAGAAATAAATAGGACATGCTGGAGGGACAGATTCATATCCCAGAGGCTCCCCTCACTCTGGAACAAAATCCCAATCCATGTCAGGCAGAGCCCCTCACTGACCCTCTTCAAGAGAAATCTTGACGAATGGATGGGAGATCGTAAGTTTACCCCTGGGATCTCTTCTGTGTCCCTGCTTGACAGAGGTAAGTAAACAAACCTTAAAAGGGCTACCTTCTGTGACCTACTATACAGAGGCACAGTCAACAAATCAAAAAGGGTGGTGAAAGCCAAACACACTCTGGCTAGGCTTATAAATGCCCTGGGGCAGATAGCCTAGTATCAACCTATGAACCTAAAATAAATCTGTTTCCCTGTGTCAGGGTGTAAAAACATCCCTGAACTATCTATATATTGACACCAATTACAAGTGGTACAGAGAAAAGTCCCAAATGTCAACCCTGGTTCCACTCTATGCTCAAGAATTGTGAGATAGCAAAGCATCCTCTTCAGGTTTTTCTTGTTTCTATAAACAAAGCTTGGTTTACTACCAACCACTTCACTGATCTCACTATCTGACAGCAAAATCCGCCAGTTCTTCCTTATAATTCTTTCTACTTCCTTTATATTGGTAGAATAGGTAAGTGAAATCCTAAAATTATTAGTGGTCCTAATAGGTGGTGATTCCCAAGGTCCAGAAGAAAAGTAAGGTTTACCATATATATCTCTTAAACCTGCTACCCTGGCCAGTGTACCATCTACTTCAGATGCTCTATAACCTCTATTTTTTAACCTCTCTCTCAAAACCTCTGTCTCTGCTCCAAAATCAGAGTGTGTGGCATTCAATCTAGAGGCTCTTAAGCCTTGACCCTTCACTATATTGCTAAGAGAATGCATGCTCTTCCTGTGCAAATAAGCATTCTTACTACATTCTTTCCGATATGTTTTGGTATTAAGGGCACCATTGCCTAAATTACTGATAGTGACATCTAAAAAGTCGATGTGTTCTCTGGAGATATTAATAGTAAATTTCCAGAAATATGTGGTCAGGTTGAGATGATCAAAAAAGGGCTCCAAAAATTCTTCTCCACCTTCCCAGACTAGGAAGAGATCATCCACAAACCTCCAGTAAAAGCTTATCTCAGGCTTAACCAACAAGTGTTCCTCTTCCCAACTCGCTAAAACCATGTTGGCGTAGCTATTGGCACAAGATGTGCCCATAGCTACGCCATCCTTCTGCAGAAAATAGGAATCACCATATGTAAAAACATTGTTCTCTAGCACTAATTCCATAAACAGACAGACAAGCTCAATAGATTTATCTGTGTACCCACTATGTCGACAGAGATAATCTTTAAGCATATTAATGCCTATTTGGTTAGGTATGCATGTAAAGAGAGATTTAACATCCAGTGTTACTAAAATTAAATCACTGCTGGAGGTGCCCAATGAGACAAATAAATATAAATCATTCAGGAGATGTTTTGTGTCTCTTAACACATATGGATTGCTATCTAATACTGGTCTTAACTGTTTTTCAATATAGATGGAAAGACCTTCAGTGCACCAACCCCTACCTGAAACTGTAGGTCTAAGGGGAGGCTTGTATCGATCCTTGTGGACTTTAGGTAAACCTTGAATACTTGGAATTAACTGTTTATCACAGACTAAATACTTATACAGCTCTAAAGAAATATCTCATCCTAATAAACAATCCATCAAAGTGCTATTCACTCTCCTCACCAATTAATCTGTCTGCTCTCTTGTAACTCTACTGTAAGTCTTGGTGTCACTAAGCATGTTATACATGGCTTCATTGTAAAAATCAAAGTCCATTATAACAACTGAGCCCCCCTTATCAGCTGGTCTAAAAGATATAGTAACATCATGCATCAAACTTTCAAGTGCAACACGCTCCTCCTTGGACAAATTCTGTCATTTTTTACATAGCCCTCTAGTATCAAACAATGAGTATATGTCAGGGTGGTAGAAATTGTACCGCATGGGCCTCATGGGGGTGATGTTAGTTATAAAGTTGAGAATAGTGAGCTTAACTGGATCATTAGGATGCGAGCCCATAGGGGCAAAGGACTCAGTGATAAAGTTTGTATTAAACCAGTACTCAAGAATAGACCTATAGCTAAATGAAATGTTTTTATTAATCCATTCAATAGTTTTTATTCATGATTTTCTTAGGAAATGCCTTCACAGTTGTGCATCACAAATTGTATTTTATGTTTTAATTAGTTTATTATGTGATTAGATCAGATGATTGATTGATGTTTTTTATTAGTTGGTTATGCTTTTAAATGTGGGGTGTGTTACTTTGTGAATTTGTCTGATGAAGCAGTCAGTGTGAACTGTGAAAGCGCTTACGTTTTTTGTGGCACTATATGCCTTCTCATTGCCGTGGCCTGGTTCGATTTGTTTTATGTTTTATTTTGTTAGTGCTGTGCTTTGCAGCCCTAAGTGGAGAACCGCTTCTGTTGCTGGTTTCTGTTTCTTTCTGGTTTTGTTCGATTATTATAGGTGACTTCCAATTTATTCAAGAGATTAGCTTGTAAGTTAGTGAGAATTGGGGTGGCATATAAAAGGGTGAGTAGGAGAGAGGCCTGTGAAAGAGTGAGTTTAGATTCATTAGTAAGGAAAGTTTTGTGTCTATAGAGGAGGCCAAGTTTTTGATGTTTTTTAATGCAGATTTGTATATGCAAATCGAATTTTAATTGGTCACCTATTATGAATCCTAATAATTTGGTGTGATTTTCCACCTTGATGATAGTGTTGTTGAGTGAAGAGACAGTGAAGGAATCTTTTAGGTGTTTTAGAGATTTTGGGAGGAAGGGTAGAAGTTTTTTTTTAGGGTTAAGAAGGGGCTGGTTGGAAGTTAGCCATTTCTCTAAAGAGAGAAGAGATTCTTGAGTGAGGGTGAGGAGGTTAGAGAGATTGTTGGAGTAGGAAATAATTGTAGAGTCATCGGCATACTGAATTAAGGAAGAGTGTTGACAGGATGTGTGTAGGTCATTAGTGAAGATGTTGAACAGTAGGGGTCCAAGAATGTAGCTTTGGGGAACCCCAGTGTGAATGGAAAGGAAGGGGGAGAATGCAGAGAGCCATTTAACAGACTGAAGTCTGTTAGAGAGGTAACTTTCAAACCAACAAAGGGTAGAGTTTGATAGATTAAGGTTAGAAAGTTTAGAGAGAAGAAGGTTGTGGAAGACAGTATCAAAGACCTTATAGAGGTCAAGGAATAGACAAGACAATAAGTTATTGTTGTCTCTGGCATGAGAGATAGCCTGAATGAAAGATACTAGAGCAGTGGTTATACTGTGAACTGGACAAAAACCAGGTTGGGTGAGGGTTAGGAGATTCTCATGTAGTAAATGGCTGGGAAGCTGTTTATGGATGCACTTCTCAAGAATCTTAGAAAGATGTGACACAATGGCTATGGGCTGGAAATTAGAGGGGTCATTTAAATTATCTCCTTTGTGTAAGGGTATAACATAAAATTTCTTCCAGATGTCAGGAACAATATTTTCTTGGATAGATCTGTTAAAAAGTATGGAGATGGGATAGGCAATGGACTTTGCAGCTAGTTTAAGGAACTGGATAGGTACGCTGTCTGCCATGCTGAGAGACAGGACAATTTATTATCAATGTCCGTTTATATCACACCATACCTTATATATTGCTAGTTGTTTGTTAATAATTATGTAAATAAATGCTATTTCAATATATACTTAATACTTTAAAAAACAAGTGACCTACAAACTGTTGCATGATATCAGATGAAACCATATATGCTGTTGAAGAAAATGGTCTTTGATATTTGTACCTTAAGTTGCACATCTTGAGAGATATTCAGTGTTATTTATACAATTAAACATATGTTTTCATATTTCTGTAAATATCTCAATAAACATGGACTTAAAGAAGAATTCCTTGTTATCATGTGAAAGTGTATGTCTCATTAACAATGTTCTAACAAAATATGTCTGGGTTATACAGTTTCCAAGATATGATAAATTGTTTGTGAAAGTTTATAATTGGTGTTTGTATGCATTATAATGTATTATAGCATTTATGGAAAGATTATGCATGCACTGACTATAAGCACTACAAAGAATACTTTTTACTGATTATATTACAATTTGTACAGTTTTAATAGGTTTTATTTTTCACAAAATATTTACTTTTGTTTGTCTTATCCATTTTAAGTTTATTTTTCAGAAAATGCTCTGGAATGCAAGATGTGTGTAGGCTGCTAGTGATGTGACATTCCACACCATGTGAGTGTTAATAAATTAAAAAAATGTATAAAAAAACAAAATAAACATATATGAAAAAAGACGAATGGAGAGGCTTCAGCCCAGCAGCCCAATGCAAAGAACTACTACTGCCTGCTTCCTTCTACAGGGACTTCACAGTAACGGTTGCATTTATAACAAGGGTATAGAAAGGCATTTTGCTTTAAGACTGATATTCTTTCATTTAAGATTGTACCAGAAACAGGGTTCAGTTTTGTGCCAGCATGATTGCATTTTGTTTTATGGTTTTTTCTTTGAAATGTATCCACTTGAGTGTCACATTTTAGTAAGCTGGGAACAGGAAATCTCATTTCAATGAACTTTAATTCAGTAATGCATAATTCAACTTGAAATGTTTATCTTTGCTTTCATTTTGAAATGTACTCATCATTAGGATTGGTGGTGTCTTGATAAGCTAAACGGTATATTTTATTTCATTCTCATATGCTGTTAGAAGGAATAATTCAGTAGTGTGCAGTACAATGTCATTCAGGCACAGTGGTCCCACCTAAGATTAACTTGTTCTATACATTCTGAGTCGTTTAGTACATCTGAAGTTTGGTTTGCACATTTCAAGCAGTTGATAAAACATAATATGTATGTGTGTGTGTGTGTGTGTGTGTGTGTGTGTGTGTGTGTGTGTGTGTACACACACACACACACACACACACACATATATATATATATATATATATATGTTATAGATATATGTATAAACAATTCAGCTCTTTTCTCTGAACTCAGTCCTGTAACAACATTTTGGAAAATGATTCCTGTCTCTGACAACTGGTGTATACTAATATTTCCTTAGCCTATCTTTAAGGATTTTTTAAATGGTGAAAATGGTGCCCTGAGCAAACACCACGTGTCAGTCATCTGGTATCATATTGGATTGCCAGTCCTTTATGATATTTTTTTTATTTGTAGCTGTTATTTACATTGCCATCAAAAACAGTTTTTTTTTTTTCATCTAGGCCTATATACTGTATTAGGCCATCCTAACCACATATTGGTGAATCATTCTCATCATCTAATATTGTCAGAAAACAACAATAAATTCAGTCCCATAAGGCAAAATATAGTGGAACTACTGCAAAAAAATCTAAATGGTGAAGTTACACAATCAGAAAATTATTAAGGCAAAAGAAAAGTCTGTATAAATCTTTTAAACTTTACCTAACCAAATGCAACAAGTCTAACATCTACTCCATACAAAAAGAACTCACTAAAAACATTAACTTTCCCCATCAGGGCAAGTGACAACAATTAAGCTTTCTGTAGTCACATCTAAAAATGAAAGAAAAGAAAAAAGAATGAAGGGTGTTAGAACAAAGTGGTATCATGCTAAAAGAGCCAACACATTAGAGTACAGATCTTGAGCAAATTTCAAAAGACAATTATTCTCTTTGCAACATAGGTTCATAGGTTCATAGGTTCATAGGTTGGTACTAGGCTATCGGCTCTAGGGCCTATACAAGCCTAGCCATAACAATTCCCTGGCTATTTGTTCCCACAATATTTACTTCCCTGGACCCCTGTCTAACAGGGCGACTGATGTGATCCCTGGGGTGAATTTCCTGTCTTCCATCTAATTGTCAAGGTTCCTTTTGAAGAGGACCAAAGAGGCGCTCTGCTTGACATGTATTGGAGATGTATGTATTCCAGAGTCTGGGGAGTCTCTGGGTCAGGAACCTATCCCTCCAGCATGATGCAACTCAAAGCTATATGCAAGATGGACACATGTACTCTCAGGAAGGTCAAAAACACCAGTTCCATGGGATGAGATGATATGTCTAGAAGCCTAATTTTGAGGAGTCAGAACTAGCCTATTGCAGTTTCGACAAAGGTCGATCATGTTTGCTTAATCTCCTACATTATTGAAGAGTGATCATTCTGATGATTGAAGGTTTATCTGAATATGCAGCTTACCAAGATACAACTAAAACATTTCACACTTATCCCCATGATAGAATCATACCTAAACCAAAGGATGTAAAGGAAAGTAAAGCATATCTATCACTCCAACATGCTCTATTTATATTGCAAAAGAGGTTTAGATCTTTAGAATGGGTCTTTATGCCTTGCTAGACTTTTGAATGTGCAGTAGATCTGACAAGATAGGGTCTGCTGAGGCTTTGTACATGAAGTAGAGACTGCCTCTCAATAGGCTGTATGACACTGAAAAGTGGAACAAGGCTTTACAATGGTCTGCATAATTTTTTGTGATTTAGGCCCTTAACTTTTAGTAAGAAAGTATTGTGGGCATTCAAGTTGTGTCAAATATTTGGAGAGGTACATAACAAAAGGGGGTATTAAGCTCAATGATCAGCCTCATGAGTACAGTATACCGTGAAATGATCATGTCTTTGGCCTCGAATGTCATACCATTAGTAATAAGCTATGCAATAAAAAACACATTCTTACAATACTAGGCACATGATAATCAAAGGGCAGTTTGTTATTTACATAGGGTTTAGATCCCTAACTACTGGATCAGTTTTTGAGGATGTGTTGTCAGTGTAGTAGTTACAAGGGTCTTCCTTTTGCTGAAGGATACTATTATATACATTATACATTCTTTGATAGTCAGTTTTAGTCTATGGCTTTGGCACCAACTGTTTGTTTGGGAAAAGCCCTCTGGGAGGATCTGGAGTCTTCTAGGAAGTTTATGATGCCACCAAATTTACAGTAATTTTCAAACTTGGTCAACCATAAACCCTTAACTGTAGCTTTGATCTCCAAGAAGTAAATGCTAAAGAGCAGTGGCCCAAGGACTGAACCCTGGGGTACACCATTAGTGACAGGTCTTTTGGAGGAGGTAAAGCAGTTACATGGGGACTGACATTTAGCTGGGATAATTTATCTATAATACCTGGGTGTGGGATGGTGTCAACAGCCTTAGCAAAGTCTAGATATGTATTGTGTACTGATTTTCCATCATCCATTGCTTCAGTAACCTTCTCAAAGACATCAACCAGCATATGTAGGCAGGATCTGCCCTTAACAAATCTGAACTAGCTTTGGTTGAGAACTTGTATGTTATTTATTAATTCCATAGTGATCCTTTCCATAGCCTTGCCAATGAAATTAGTCAGATTTATGGGTCTGTAGTTTCTCAGGTCTGTTGATGCCCTACCTTAGCGTAATAAGATGATGGCTGCTGTCCACCATTCATCCAGCAAAAAGGCTGTTTGGAGGCTGACACTGAATTGCCTTTGTAGGGTGACTGACAGGACCTGTTTCAGGCTGGCTAGTAAGTAGCCCAGTATATTATCCCGCCTCATAGAAGTAGTGTTCTTGGCCTTGGATAGTGCATTGAGGACTTGTTCATGGGAGGTTGGAGGGGGAGGTTTACATATTGGTATCTGATCTGGGAATGTAGGACGGGAGAGGGAGGTAAGGTTTGACCTAAATTTATCCAGTATTAAATTAGCTATGTCCTCTGGGTCCGGTTATGTGAGATAATTTACTTTTATTTCTGCATAGTCATGGGCATTTTTTTCTAAGGTTTCTAACAGAATTAAAGAAGGCTTTGCAGTTGTCCTTTGTCGAAGTGTCAATTTTTACCTCATATCAGGCTTGGCTTGATTTGCTCAGAGTCCAGAGTTCCCTGTCAAGTTTAGCAAGAAAGCTTTTTGAATACTACGTTTATTTTTACATGCAATGATTTTTTTTTTATTGTAGAGCTTGTTTATATTTGTGTTTCCCCATAGGGATTCATCTTTGAATTTGGCATACTATTTACTTCAGAGGGGGAGAACAGCTGCATCTACATAGCTATTCACATGTGTGTAGAATTTGTCAGTAAAGGATTCTGCATAAGTAGTGTGGTCATCAAGCTGGAAAAGGATGTTGAATTTAGCCAGGTCATCAGCCAGTTATATTGTACTTGTCATTCTAAGGGTATTGTTTATGAAACTATTTGTCAGAAATGTGCTTGTTTCTATACTGAAAAAAAGACAGGATAAGAGAAGATATTTATAGTATTTTTAAGAATGACCTTAACAATGCCCTGGCTAAACACATTTCTGATTTTTCTGAGAATTATTTTTATTTATTTTTTTTTTTGGTATAGAAACACCACAACCTAACCTATGGGGTGGTGCTATGGACCTTTTTTTTAGAGGTTTGTGAATTATTTTGGTGAATAAAAACAAATGCAGAGGTAAATCCTGGTTTAAATGACAACATTTCTATTAATTGTGTACATAAGCTAAAATCTTTAGGGCTTATTTAAGGCTTTATTTAAACTGTGCTTTTATTTTAAGGTTTGTAATATTACTGTAATGTTTTTACTTAATGTTTTTAACTATGTCTTTTTGTTTTTTTTTCCCTTGATGTGTCATGTGATTAATGATGCCACATATTTAAAATGAGTTGGTGTGTTGGTTTGCTATTCTGATAAAGTTTCACATTTGAAACGAAAACGCTCAATTAAATTAATATTTTTATCTTGACTTGACTGGTACTTTTCTTGGATTGTCGTACAGTGTCCCTCCCAGCTTTATTTTCAATGGTAAAATGCTACTCAAGGCTAGTTTTATACTGGCTTCAGACACATATTCTGAGAGCTCCATCATGGCTTTTTTTCAGATAGTCCAGGGAGGTACATCTCAAGTTATTTACATCCACATGCACTATGAGAATGTCATATGTCTACATGTGGTGCAAGGACTTGAGTGCCTAACTAATGTGGCAAATCCTGGCACCTGATAGGCAACTGACCAAGACACTATCCTTGCACTACCTGGTCAGTGAGTCATTTATAAATAGGATATTGGATTTTCTAGAAGTTTGTGTTGGGATTTTTGAAATGAGACACTGTGACAATTTGATGTATGTGTTTTGGTTGGTGCTGCCTGTTTTAAATGTTTGTGAGGTTACTGAGGGTATTTGTTTCTTAGGTTACATTCAAGAAACCTTTGTGGTTTAGGTAGGTTACTTTTAAGAGCCTCGGCATATATAGGTTTATTTGTTTGGTCTGATCTGTGTATTAGGATCAGTGTGGCATTGTGCTACTGACAACCTGTTTATTTGTAGTGTCTTCAGCATTAAAGAACTGCATTGTCACACGATGTGTCAGTTTGTTTAAGTAGCACTTAAGCAGTAGGTGGTTGTCAGTAAACATAAGACAATTGCACCATTGCCTCATGATGCCCCCTTCAACCATACTTGCTACAGTAACACTTATAAAGTGCAGTTCCATGTCTCCAGGTGTTCACTAATGTGACCTGAAGAGGGAATAGTGCCTATGGGGTTTGCAGTTGATTACTGGAGTTATAGCTGTCTGCTACTGGAGAAGAACCTTAGTTCCTTCTCTCACCAGAAGCAAATGAGTAGCATTAATCCCAATGCCTCCTGAGAAATAGTATTAATCCCAATGTTGCTGTGTTCTGTGCACTTGTTATAGTTATCTCTTGGTAGATAACCTGGATAGAACCTACAGCAACTGGACACAGCTGCCAGCCAAGCTACACAATTGCTCTGAAGAAGTTCTCACCAAAACTACAACTCTCCACTTCACCCCTACCCATTACCACCCCAGACTCAAATCTTAAAATTTTGGATCTTTTAACATTTGCAAGTCTATGAGTTTTTTGGGGGTTACTGAGTGTACAGGGCTGGGGATTGGCATTACTACCCTCCTCTCCTGTATGTTTTTACACCGGAAGGCATATGCACAGTTTGATGCATATGCAATGCATAGGTCTCACTGCAAATTGTGCAAATTGTAC
Source organism: Protopterus annectens (assembly GCF_019279795.1). Lineage (NCBI taxonomy): Eukaryota > Metazoa > Chordata > Ceratodontiformes > Protopteridae > Protopterus > Protopterus annectens. The sequence continues at coordinate 1,680,279,607 of NC_056728.1, read as the reverse complement.
AACCCTGCAGTTCACATGGCAAAATGGAGTGCATATTGGATTGTATTTTCATGCATAATCTAGGACGTTAGTAATTCTCATATATCACACAATATAGTCTCTATTGACACACCCTGGAAGCATCTTATGATCTTACTCAATTTTAGTTCCAGTAGTTAGCATGGCTACCATGTAATGTTAAACTGATTTTTCTCTTTCTGTCTCTTGGCTAATTTGTAACTTTTCTTATAATGTTGTGTAATGTGAATGTATGGTAATAATTTTATAACAAAAAAAAAAATAAAAATTGCAAAGCAATAGTATCCACATATGGGCATCTGTGACCAGCAGTTTCACTAGTGTTGTTTGTCATTACCTTAGAGTTTTTTATACATTTTAAATAAAGATATTTCACATCTCAGTATTTCAGCTCTCCACTGAGACCCTTTAGTCTCTACATGGTTTGCAAATGGTTATGTATAACGGTTATCCCACCCAGAGGTGAATATCGCAGTTATCCCACCCTGAGGAGAATATCAAAGTGACATTAGCTTATGTCCAAAAACTAAAATACATTTCAGGGCTGGAATTAAGTGTACATAAAATGCAGAAATGTTCACACTTTCGAAAATGGCTAAGACTGTGCTTGAGAAATGGAAAAGATGGAATTAATGTGTCATTATTTCATAGATTCATATATTAGTACTAGGCTAACTGCCCTTGTGACTACAGAATAACTTCCACAAGATGTATTACTAACAAAAAGAACTGCCACGGAGTACCTATAAGTGCCCAAAACACCTCTGCATCCAACAAAATGTTCTTTCGTCAAGTACTAGGGAGCGGACTGCTCCACTACACGAACCAAGTAATTCCACAGAACGATTAAAAACAAATGCTTTGTTTCCATAAAAACAGATAAGAAATGCCAGAAGCAAGTTGCAATATAGTTACTAGGCGTTCTGGCTGAGCACTACTGCAAAAAACAATATCCAGGCAGAAATAAGAACTAACATTCAATAAAATAGAAACTGCAAGGTAGATCTGGTTCATCCAACAAAATTTTCCTTTCGTCAAGTACTAGGGAGCGGACTGCTCCACTACACGAACCAAGTAATTCCACAGAACTATTAAAAATTAATGCTTTATTTCCATAAAAACAGATAAGAAACACCAGAAGCAAGTTACAATATAGCTACTAGGTGTTCCGGCTGAGCACAACTGCGGAAAACAATATCCAGCCAGAAATAAGAACTGACATTCAATAAAATTGAAACTACAAGGTAGATCTGGTTAAGCGCTTTCACCCATAATACGGGCTTCATCAGAACACCATTCTGTTAAAGCTGACGCCATAAATAACTTTTAGACGCCAAAATCTTGATTTCAAAAATTGTATAGCATTCCTTATGCTTAAAGAAACATACTCCCAATACTAATCTGTCATCTCCTATGATGGCTGAACAAAATTAAAAAATATCTATTAAAATAAAAACCTAATTTACAAATATTTTAGTTATGAGTGCACATGTGGTTAGATTTAAATGTTAGCGCAAGTCTGCAATTGAGTAATTCTATATTTCTCAACCATGTGCAATATCATAATCTTTATTGGGCATATTCTTTACAGTGCATATTTTCAGAAGGCTGTAAAGTATTTTTAAAAAGTGTTATTTTAATAAGTGTTGTTTTTAATTTCGTTTACTTTTATGTTTAACATTTTTGTTATATACATTAATTATTATTTAGATTTGTAAATTGGGTTTTTATTTTAATAGATATTTTTGAATTTTGTTCAGCCATCGTAGGAGATGACAGATTAGTATTGGGAGTATGTTTCTTTAAGCGTAAGGAACACTATACAATTTTTGAAATCAAGATTTTGGCGCCTAAAAAGTTATTTAGGGCGTCAGCTTTAACAGAATGGTATTCTGATGAAGCCCGTATTATGGGTGAAAGTGCTCAACCAGATCTACCTTGTAGTTTCAATTTTATTGAATGTCAGTTATTATTTCTGGCTGGATATTGTTTTCCGCAGTTGTGCTCAGCAGGAACGCCTAGTAGCTATATTGTAACTTGCTTCTGGCATTTCTTATCTGTTTTTATGGAAATAAAGCATTCATTTTTAATCGTTCTGTGGAATTACTTGGTTCGTGTAGTAGAGCAGTCCGCTCCCTAGTACTTGATGAAAGGAACATTTTGTTGGATGAACCAGATCTACCTTGCAGTTTCCATTTTATTGAATGTCAGTTCTTATTTCTGTCTGGATATTGTTTTTGCAGTAGTGCTCAGCCAGAACGCCTAGTAACTATATTGCAACTTGCTTCTGGTGTTTCTTATCTGTTTTTATGGAAACAAAGCATTTGTTTTTAATCGTTCTGTGGAATTACTTGGTTTGTGTAGTGAAGCAGTCCGCTCCCTAGTACTTGATGAAAGGAACATTTTGTTGGATGCAAAGGTGTTTTGGGCACTTATAGGTACTCTGTGGCAGTTTGTTTTGTTAGTAATAACTGCCCTTGTGAGCCATTTTAAGCCTAGCCAATTATCCCTTGTGAGACTCAAACCCTGCACCTTGTGTTTGTAAGGCAAACACCTTAACCATTAGGCCACCCTCCCAACGTATGACAATATGATTGAGCTATGTGCAAATAAATCAATGCCAAACCACTATACAAAAGTTTATATTGTAGGATCTTATGGGTACAAAAAGAAAAAAATATCCTTCTTCATGAATATACAAATAGTAAAGAGTCCTTGAGCCACTGCTCTTTAAAATTTACTTCTTGAAGATCAAAGCTACTGTTTAGGTTTATGGTTGACTAAGTTTGCAAATGACTGTTCAGAGGAAACCAAGACCCTCCAAGAGGGCTTTTCCCAAACAAATGGCTTGTGTCAAAAGTCATTATAATGTATAATAGTATCCTTCAGCAAAAGGAAGGCCCTTGTAACTACTACATTGATAACACATCTCCAAAAATTGATCCAGTAGTTACAGATGTTTAACATACAAGATGCTATACAGAGTGATCAAATCCTCCACCTTATAGAGATATGGAATATTAACAAGGAAAATTATAAATTTCACTGACATGCATAACAATATCTATATATATATATATATATATATATATACATATACATATATATATATATATATATATATATATATATATATATATATATATATATATATATATATATATATATATATATGGTTTACAATCAAAATGTTGAAGGCCATTATGCAAACTCTGATTACTGAAAGGCAGTTTTCCAAGTTATCATAGCAGCGATTTGAAAAATGTCAAACCCGCAACAGCGAATGCTAGTGTTCATTCACTGTTGTGAAATCAATATTTTGATTGGAGGTCGCACTACAGTGGGGATTGGAAAATTTACCCTTTTGCGCACTATAGCGTGATCTCGAAGTTGTAATATATAAGTAGGGGGTGTGGGAGGTGCAGCCCCTCACATGGGGGGGTGCAGAAGGGCTTGATCTCTGCAAAACATGTGCAGAATGTCACCAGATGTCAATGTAAGCTGCGAAAATGTCAACAAATGTCAAATTCAAATTGTCAACATATTGCATGTTTTGTAATTTTGACTGTTCGATGTCATTTTACAACATTTTTTTTTGAGCAAGTCATTACTGGAGGAGATGTTGACATTTTGATAGTAAACCTAATATCTATATACTGCAATAACAAACTGGAGCAGTATGATGAATATGTCACTACAAGAACAATGGTATAAGACGATGACCTTACATTCAGCCAAAAATATATCCTAGGTATGCAGCAATTTACATTGTTTAAGCTAATCCATATTTGACTCCATTTCTCATGCAGGTTATTTAAACACGTTTGGTCAGCCACATCATTGTGTGTTGGTGATGTCTGGCTACAGAAGCAGGCTATTTGCACATCATTTGGGACTGCCCATCCTCTAGTGATACGTGTGATAAATTAATTCAACCAATATATCGGCCAGCTGGAATGCAGTTAACAAGTGGGGGGAAACCAAATTCTGGGTTTTGGGATTAGTCCCTCAACATATAATAGTCGAGGCTACTTAATTACTGGTTAAGATGGTCAGCTTGTCACAGTCAAGTTTATATTTAAAGTCTGGGCAGTACCTGCAGTGCTGTGGCTAACACAGTTTGTTCAGTTTTCTATAGGTGCTCAAAATGGACCCTAGTAAAGTTTGGAAAGCAGGAATAGCAGAGGCATTGGATAATATTTCTCAAATCAGTTCAAACACCAGTTTTCTTGTATGAAAACAATTAGACTATGTATCTATAAGATAGGTAGGTAAAAACATAACCAGACTGAGGGGCGGGGTTTTTCTCTCCCAAAGCTCTTCTGTTCAGTTATTGGAGAAGTTCTTATAAACAACATTAGATGGAATTCAGCGTTATGCCCTGGACAACTGAATGTCCAGTAGAAATCATTGTAAAGCTGATGAAATGGTAGTATTAGTCATACTGATTGACTGATGTGTTGCTAGTATGTTTCAATAGAATGAGCTGTTAAAATAAATGTGTGTACATGGCAAAGTTATATATGCAAAAAGTGTTTTACAGGTGTGACAATACTGTAGACAATGTTGTTGGTTGCTTCAGACTGGGAATTCCATTAAATGTAATGATGTATAAAATCTTGTGCTGCAGGGTGTGGGGGGGGTTGCTTTATTGGGAATATTGAAATGTTTATCAGTTATCCTATTTCCTACATTTCAAATATATAGGAAGATATATGTATGGCAAAAGGTAATCATATATATCAAGGTGTCATTTTATTAAATGATTGTATAAAATGTTCAGTAAAGGATGTTTATTTAAAATAAGAATTGACTGCAGTCACACAGATTAGGAAGGTGTAATTATTTGCATGTATGTATTTGCAGATTATTTACTGCTGTCCACATGAATGATTTGGCCAATTTTTATGCCAGATGCCCTTCCTGACGCAACCCTCCCCATTTATCTGGGCTTGGGACCGGCACAAAGAAATGCACTGGCTTGTCAATCCCCAGTGGCTGGGGTTAGTGCATATGCTCCACAAGTTGGGTGTGCGATGGACGAGAAAGAAACATTTTGGAGTGAGTTGGATGAAGTGGTGATGACTGTATCCAAGGGTGAGAGAGTGGTGATTGGAGCAGATTTTAATGTGCATGTTGGTGAAGGGAACAGAGGGGATGAGGGAGTGATGGGTAGGTATGGTGTTAAACAAAGGAATGCAGAAGGTCAGATGGTAGTGGATTTTGCGAAAAGGATGGACATGTCTATGGTGAATATGGATTTTAACAAGAGGGAGGAGCATAGGGTAACATACAAGAGTGGAGGAAGATGCACACAGGTGGATTATATCTTATGTAGGAGGGACATTTTTTAGCAGATTGGAGACTGTAAAGTGGTGACCGGGGAAAGTGTAGTTAGGCAGCATAGGATGGTGGTTTGTAGGATGACGTTGGTGATCAAGAAGAGTAGGAGGAGTGTGAGGGCAGCACCAAGGATAAAATGGTGGAAATTGAAAAAGAGTAATTGTGAGGTGGAGTTCAAGGAAGAGTTAAGACAGACACTGGGTGGCAGTGAAGAGTTACCAAATAGCTGGGTAACTACAGCAGAGCTAGTAAGGGAGACAGCTAGAAAGGTGCTTGGTATGACATATGGACATGGGAAGGACGACAAGGAGACATGGTGGTGGAATGAGAAAGTACAGGAGAGTATACAGAGAAAGAGGTTGGCAAAGAAGAAGTGGGATTGTCAGAAAGATGAAAAAGTAGACAGGAGTATAAGGAGATGAGGTGCATGGCAAAGAGAGAAGCGGTGAAGGCTAAGGATAAGGCATATGAAGAGTTGTATGAAAGACTGGACACTAAGGATGGAGAAAGGACCTATAATGATTGGCTAGACAGAGGGACCAGGCTAGGAAAGATGTGCAGCAGGTAAAGGTGATAAAGGATAATGAGGGAAACATACTTACAAGTGAGGAGAGTGTGTTGAGCAGATGGAAAGAGTACTTTGATGGGCTGATGAATGAAGAGAATGAGAGGGAGAGAAGGTTGGATGATGCGGGGATAGTGAATCATGAAGTGCAATGGATTAGCAAGGAGGAAGTAAGGATAGCTATGAAGAGGATGAAGAATGGAAAGGCTGTTGGTCCAGATGACATACCTGTGGAAGCATGGAGGTGTTTAGGTGAAATGGCAGTGGAGTTTTTAACCAGATTGTTTAATGAAATTTTGGAAAGTGAGAGGATGCCTGAGGAATGGAGAAAAAGTGTTTTTGGTACCATTTTTAAGAATAATGGTGATGTGCAGAGCTGTAGTAACTACAGAGGGATTAAATTGATCAGTCACAGCATGAAGTTATGGGAAAGAGTAGTGGAAGCAAGGTTAAGAAGAGACGTGATGATTAGTGATCAGCAGTATGGTTTCATGCTGGGAAAGAGCACTACAGATGTGATGTTTGCTCTGAAAGTGTTGATGGAGAAGTACAGAGAAAGTCAGAAGGAGTTGCATTGTGTTTTTGTAGACTTAGAGAAAGCATATGACAGAGTGCCTAGAGAGGAGTTGTAGTATTGTATGAGGAAGTTGGGAGTGTCAGAGACGTATGTAAGAGTGGTACAGGATATATACGAGGGTAGTGTGACAGCAGTGAGGTCTGTGGTGGGAGTAACGGATGCGTTTAAGGTGGAAGTTGGATTACATCAAGGACCAGCTCTGAGCCCTTTCTTAATTTTCAGTGGTGATGGACAAGTTGACAGACAAGATCAGACAGGAGTCCCCATGACTATGATGTTTGCAGATAACATTGTGATCTGTAGTGAGAGTAGGGAACAGGTGGAGGAGACCCTGGAGAGATGGAGATATGCTCTAGAAAGAAGGGGAATGAAGGTCAGCAGGACTAATACAGAATATATGTCTGTGAATGAGAGGGAGGATAGAGGAATGGTGAGGATGCAAGGAGTAGAGGTGGCAAAGGTGGATGAGTTTAAATACTTGGGATCAATAGTTCAGAGTAATGGTGAGTGTGGAAGAGAGGTGAAGAAGAGAGTACAGGCAGGATGGAGTGGGTGGAGGAGTGTCAGGAGTAATTTGTGACAGACGAGTACCAGGAAGAGTGGAAGGAAAGGTCTACAAGAGGGTAGTGAGACCAGCTATGTTATATGGGTTGGAGACAGTGGCACTGACAAAAAGGCAGGAGTTACAGCTGGATGTGGCAGAGCTAAAGATGTTAAGATTTGCACTGGGTGTGACGAGGGTGGACAGGATTAGGAATAAGTATATTAGAGGGTCAGTCCAGGTTGGAAGGTTTGGAGACAAAGCCAGAGAGGCAAGATTACATTGGTTTGGACTTGTGCTGAGGAGGGGTGCTGAGTATATTGGGAAAAAGATGCTAAGGATGAAGCTACCAGGTAACAGGAAAAGAGGAAGGCCTAAGATAAGGTTTATGGATGTGGTGAGAGAGGACATGCAGGTGGTTGGTGTGACAGAGCAAGATGCTGAGGACAGGAAGAAATGGAAACAGATGATCCACTGTGGCGACCCTAATGGGAACAGCCGAAAGAAGATGATGATGTATTTGCAGTTTAAGTAATGATGAAGCAGAAGGGAGCAAGACAGGAGAGGATAATGAAGCCGGATAATTTTTTTTTAATATAGTTTGTAAAAGTTCCGATAATGTTGTATCCATGAGAAGTCTTCGTTCTCATGATCAAACCATGCCAACTGTGGGTAAATTCTACATTACCCAGGTGATCAAACCATGCCAACTGTGAGTAAATCCTACATTACCCATACTCAGCTGTGGATTACTGCTAAAATAACACAAAAGTAAACTTATAGCATTACGGCTAAGAGATGCCTCTAGTCGTTCTTTTGTCTCATGTGGGTAATTTGGTGTTAATTTCTATCCGTTCTTCTTCTAAGCCTGGGATGTTTTCTGTTAATACTTTTAAGATGGGGGGAAACAAACCTAATAAAACAGATGAAATTTTAATTTATTTTTATATTTTTTTCTTTCTAAGGATTTGCTTTTGATGACATTCCAAGTAATGTTGCTCAGCTGAGGACATGCTTCTTTAAAGTGAAATCCCTTCCAGATACATGACGGTATTATTAAAAGTCCTTAGGGAAGAAAGCATATTTACTCAAATTATTGCTACTGAGTGAAGCAATTTATGTCGGTATGGTCTATGATGTATTTATTTCCTGATTCCTTAGAAAAAGTACTGCTAGAAATTTATTTTAGATGCCTCTGGGGATCCTGCTTGAATCTAATTAAATTCAATTTGTTTCAGTGTAAGAAATATAGTGATCTTAATTTGTGTCATTATGCTGTTTTTCATTATATAGTCTCTTTTTTGGTATATATCTTTAATCTCTAAAATGCATTAACCTGCTGGCTGCTGATAAATATTCTATTTTTCCTTTTTTTGATAAATGTTTTCAAAAAAATGGTCAAAGCTATTGGCAGCTTTTGGAGTCTTTTATGAATTATTGCATATAGCAAGAATATAAGATGAGAGTTCCTTCAGGCAGACATTGTATGTCCCAGGATGTTTCTTTTTTTCTATCTTACGCCATTTGTGTATTGTACCTAGACTGCAAGAATTGCCTGGCAATTATTATTCTGCTATTTTGCCAGACATGCTTTATAAAATAGGAACTCCAAATTGTGAGGCTTGTTTTGTAGGATGGCTCATGGCTAACTTTCTATAAATGGCAGGAGAAATGTGAATAAATGTCCAAACGCTGCAGTGCTTATTTTGCATGTATGTCAGTGGAAAATGCTTTGCAAAATGCTTTTTCATGTTGTCCAGAAATATGTATTATTTGGATTCTTTTGGAATAACATAGCCATATATCAGGCCTACATGAAGATGATAATAATAAAGCTGTGCAATATGTATGTTATGTTGCTTTTCATTTGTCTTTTGTTGTAGATTATTTGTACATAAGATGATCCAGTTATGTGTATATTGTGGCACATATGTCAAAAGTATTGCTTTTTTACTTTACTTTTGTAAACTTATCTAGTATATTGGATGGCATCTATATCATATCATCGAAGCCTTAGGTTGTCGAATCCTAACACATCGACACCTAAGCGTCAAAAGCTCACAACAGCGAATGGTCACATAATTGAATTCTTTCCTCGGGGAAGAATTCACGTGGCCGTCCATAAACAAAATAAACAAACACACCCAAATATAATGGGGGGCTTCACACCCCACACATCCCCAATGTGGGGGAGCCGTGCCCCTCACACCCCCCCTAACTAAATATATCAACTTCGAGATCGCTCTACATTGGGGAAAGGGCAACTCTCCAATAACGGCCATGTGAATTCTTTCCCGAGGAATGAATTTGATTATGTGGCCGTTCGCTATTGTAAGCTTTCAATGCTTAGGTGTCGATGTTTAAGCATTCAACAACCTAAGCTGTCGATAATACAATATAGACCCTATTGGATGCATATTGACATTTGATTTAATTTATTATTGATCTTAAAATCTTGCTTCATTGCTTAATAAAAAATTTCCAACTCTTCTTGTGACAAGGCATTGAGATCCTTGACATATATCTGAACGGGTCTATATTATAATCTCGAAGTTACAGAACATCAGATACAATATGGTCGACACCATATTATGGAAGTTCCGTAACTTCGAAAATAAAAAAAAATTTTAATATCAAATACTCACCGTAACGGGTTTAAGCAGGGGGGCAAGCCCACCTGCACCCCCCACACCCCCCCCGCTACTTAAATATACCAACTCGAGATCACACTTTAATGTAGTATGGTGCAGAAAGGGAAGATTTCCCTTTCCTACACTGTAGCGCGATCTCGGAGTTGGTATATTTAAGTAGTGGGGGGTGTGGCGGGTACAGGGGGGCTTGCCCCCCTGCCTACACTCCTTAGTTTTTTTTGTTCTACAAATATTTTTTAGTGAGTTTCGATTGTTTAATAGTTTGATGCATAAAGTTCAATGTTTATGCATTCGAACTATTAAACATTCAAGATTATAATATAGACCCATCTGAACAGCTAGATCATGGGGTGATATTACCACTGTGTAACAGCTCATAAAAGTACACATCAGAAGTGTGGCACTCCGCCGTGAAATTATTTGAATATTCACTCTAGTGACACTTGAGATAAACCACCTATGGTATTTTCTTTTCTCTGTTGTCAAAGGCAAATACACTAACTGCTGAATCATTTAGTATCACTAAGCATAAGGAAGGGATTTGGGTGGCCGCAATGGTGCAGCAGTTAGCATTGCTGCCTCACACCAAGAGCTTCTCTGGTTTGATTCTCAGCTGGGGTGCCTTCTGTGAGGAGTGTGCATGTCCTTTCTGCGGTTGTCTGGGTTTCCTCCAGGTGCTTCAGTTTCCTCCCACATCTCATGCAGGTGGATTGGACAGTCTAAATTGGAGCTAGATGTGAGTGTGTGTGCCTTCTGCAGAAGGTTGGGTGTCGGGCTGGCAACTCAACACTGTAAAAACTCCACTGCCAATCATTCTGAGGACTGTTGTTCTGCTGTAGTGACCCCTAACAGGAAAAGCCAAATGGAGAAGATGCATAAGGAAGGGATGTGAATGTAACTGTAGTGGTTTTCTGCTGTTTTGGGTCAATACTCTGGATGTGTGACTAATTTAGACAAGAGTAAGGAAGTTCTATAAAAAGCAAATGTTATTCAATTTGGACAGGAGAATACTGTGTGTTGTTGTTAGTCTTTCATCTGCAAAAATGGAGCCAGCCATGACATTTTATAAGTGAAGAAGAAAATATGATGCCAGCTATGGCACTTTATCAACACGCAGGGAAATATTGCTGTTGGCGATCGAAAACAGTGAAACTAGAGGAAGAGTTTTGCAAGCCAGAAACATCCTTCACAGTTTTCTTTAGCTGTGTTTAAGAAGAGCTGTGATAGGGAAATAGCATAGATTTAGAATCTGCTAATATGTAACTGCTTTCTGATATCCACAAATTTCTAAAAAACATGTCAAAATGTTATTTTACTGTGTTATTGTAATGCAACTCTATTATTTGCCACTTTCCCTTGTTATCGTATACAAAACCTGTCGGTGTAATTCACAAGAATAAACAGCATAACTGAAATATGCAAAGGATGGTTAAACACAAATAAACAAGGAAAAGAATTAAAAATCATCCAACACAACCAAATATAAAAATTTCTTACAAAGGTAAGCACTTTTTACTCCATATAAAGCACTTCTTCAGACCACACAGAAAAACAACCAAGGAAGATATATATATATATATATATATATATATATATATATATATATATATATATATATATATATATATATATATATATATATATGTCAAAGGAAAAACAACTTCAAAGACCAATACATGTAAGGTTCAGTTAAGGCACATTTAACAACTTGCTGCAAGGAGACAAAAACATGCAAATACAGGATTTTGCCTAACTACTTCATAGGTTCATAGGTTCATACTAGGCTATCTGCCCAAGGGCATTTATAAGCCTAGCCCATAGTTATGTGGCTTTTGCCACCCCTATAGTTTGAATAAAAACTATGCCTATTATTTTGCTGTGCCTCTGTCAAGCAGTGACACTGAAGTAATCCCTGGGGTATATCTGCGATCTCCCTTCCATTGGTCAAGATTCCTCTTGAACAAGGCCAGCAAGGTACTCTGCCTCACATGTACCGGGATTTTGTTCCACAGCATAGGGAGTCTCTGGGTGATGAATCTGTCCCTCCAGCATGTTTTATTTATAACCGTGTCAAGGTTTAAGTCTCCCGCCCTTGTGGTTCTGAGGGATCTAGATTTTTTGAGGTGAAGCATAGTCATCAAATCTGGGTTTGACATGGCCTTATATGTCAGGCACAGGTCACCTCTGAGCAAGCGGTATGAGACTGAATAGAGCTGGAGTTCTTTCAGTCGGGCAGCATAAGACATATTTTTGAGACCCTTTATCCTTTTGGTGAGGAACTTTTGGGGCCTTTCAAGCTGCAGCAGGTGTCGGGTCAGATACATTCCGAACGGGGCATTGTACTCAATCATAGGTCTAATGAGTGATGAGCACAGGGGGACGATGACCTCCCTTGATCTAGATGTGAATCCCTTCATGATCAGGTGGGCAATATAGAAGGTTTTCCTAACTACTTTAGCAACATGAGTGTCAAACGAAAGGCTACTGTCAACTTGGGTCCCCAGATCCCTGATGACTTCTTCTGTGCTCAGTGGATTGCCACCTATATGGTAGCTAGGGGTAACCTTGTTTTTCCCGAAAGGTATGACTATGCATTTCTTGGCGTTTAAATTTAGGCCATGGCTCTGGCACCAGTTATCCGTTTCTGTGAGGCCCATCTGAAGGATATCTGTGTCAGATGTGTTTTCAATTATGGCGCCCAGTTTGCAGTCATCTGCAAACTTTGTCAGCCATAACCCTCCTGTGTTTGCTTGTACTTCAGAAAAGTAGATGCCAAACAAGAGTGGACCCAGGACTGAGCACTGTGGGACACCACTAGTGACAGGCTTTGAGTCTGACATGGCTCCAGCAACTCTGACCCTGTGGGTTTTGTCACTTAGCCAGTTTGCAACCCATCTTGTGATGTATGGGTTTACATTCAAGCTGATGAGTTTATCGATGATACCTGCATGGGGTATTGTGTCGAAGGCCTTTGCCAGGTCGAGGTAGGCTGTATGGACTGCCTTTCCCTCATCAATGGCCTTGGTAACTGTCTTGAAAAAGTCAACCAAGTTTAAGATGCAGGATCTGCCTTTGACAAAGCCAAACTGGGTTGGATCCAAAGTCTGCAAGTTCCCTATGTCTTTATTTATGAGTTCCATTATGATCCTCTCCATGACATTGCAGATAAGGCTTGTCAAGCTAATGGGGCGGTAATTTCCAGGGTCGGTGGAGGCGCCGCCCTTATGGAGTGGGACCACAGTCGCCGTGCGCCACTCCTTGGGTACGTATCCTGAGGTGAGGCTAAGATTAAACAGCTGTCCTAATTGTGGGTTTAATTCCTCATTGAGTTCGTGAAGCACACAGCCGGGAACACCATCCGGTCCCATGGATTCTGTGTTTTTTGCCTTAGTGAGAGCAGTTTTCACCTGGGCGTTGGAGATGTTTGGGAGGCTACAATCCTCTGGTATAGATATCTCTCCTTTTGGGGGGGAGGGGGGGGAGAAGTTTGCACTGAACCTGTCGGCCAGTATGTTGGCAATGTGTAAAGATTCAGTAATTTTCACATCATTTTGAACTAATTCTGAGCATATCTGGGAGTTTCCTCCTAGGTTTCTAACATAGCTAAAGAAGGCCTTATGATTGTCTTTTGAGTCCTTGGCGATTTTTCTCTCAAAATTTGCCTTGGATGATTTTATGAGAGCTCTTAGTTTTTTACTTATGATGATCAAAGGTGTCTTACCTTTCAAGGATTTTGCTCTATCTTGTAGTAGCTTCCTCCTTTTGTTGTAGAGCTTGTTTATGGCTGGGGTCCACCAGAACGGACGCTTGCCTTTGGTACAGAGAGTCTTAGTTTTGTTTGGGATAGCCTGATCCATGCAGTCCTGTAGGTGCTGGTAGAAGGCATTTGTAAGTGATTCAGCGGTTTGAGTAATGTTTACCACTGGTTCAGGGGCTACTGGTACTAACAGGAAGTATGCTATTCTTATACTGTTCTACAAGACATTGCCTTCTATGGCTGACGTAATCAAACACAACTTTCAGTATTGTTCTGCAGCAGATGTTACTCAGATTTTCTGCTGACATGACTGGATTTATGAAAAACATTTTGAAAAAAACAACCTGGCCTTGGTGGGCCTTAGCCCATTACAAGCTTCTATTGTGTAGTTCTAATACATGTGTTACATTTCAAGGTACTTTTCTAACTTAGACACAAGCAAATGCTGATTGCAGTTCATATTTTCAAGCAGTCTTTGTTCTGATTATCTATAGCTTCTGCAGTTGTGTGTTTTCTCACAGCACAAGCGGAACTCCTTGTCTAAGTCTCATAACATTAATACATCTATTCATTATTTTCCTGACACAAGCAGAAGTTATCTACTTTCCTGTAAATTTCCAAAGCATAAGCAATAGCTGCGCATATTTCATGACAATACAAGGTTATAAAGCTTCTGTAATTCGTACAGATTTTATGCAGTGTGAAATAGAATAAATGTGTTAACCCTTTTCAAGTCTTAAATGCACTAAGCATATTACTAATACATACACTAATACATGTTTGTCTGACATTTTCCCCCTTTTAATACTTTTATTCTGCTTTCAAAATAAGCATAAACAGTTTTTTCTTCTCCTAACCTCTTCCTACTCAGGATTTGCAGTTAAGAGAGTCATTCAGTTTAAACTTATGAAAGCATTTCAGTTTTTCAATAGTTCTTCAAACTCAGCACTTTGATATAAGGTTTCGGAAACTGACATGTCTATAAAGTCTTTAATCAATCTTTTCATGCAGGGGATGCCACAGCAAGCACATACTCCCAATAGGAGCATTCCTACACAAATGGCAATCAGGATGCTCATTAGGATGGTACCCCACCCCCAAACCATTTCTGGAAAAAGTCCATCAGTGGGTTTGGTCCTGGTTTGGTCATGGCTGACACTTGCTGAATTACCTCAAGATGATTGTCTATCTCATGTTTATGGTCAGGAATATATGAACAGCACTCCTCCTGGATTAAAGCACAAGTACCGCCTCTCGCTGCTAGGGTGAAGGCGAGATCCATGCGGTTTTGAAGCACTACAGTTCTCATGGCATTCAGTTCGAGAGTGGAAAAAGTTGCATTGCTCATTACTTCGAGAAGTTTAGACAGTTTTCTCAGCTCCCATGTTGATTTCACTGCTCCATATGCTGGTGATATGCCTGCCCACGATATAACACTGTCACTCAAGTCCATGTGTGTCAGTTTATCGCCTATAGAATGATGGTTTTTCCAGTGTGCATTGATTTGTCCCACTGGATTTTCAGGTTTCTTGACGGGTTTCTTGATGACCTCTCGGACATTCTGAATTTTTCCTTGAGGTAAAACTGCAGTGTGTCGTATGTCCAGAACCAGGTAGCCCAAAAAACAACTGCCGGACCAATTCTCAGGTAACCATTTGTATGCCTTTCTGCCCCACACAAAATAACAGTCCTCTACTTTAGCAGTAACTTTGCTATGAATATGCACACACCCTGCATGAAACATTTTTCTATCAATTATAGACAGTTGTTTATAAAGAAAAGAATTATGTTTTACTTTATCAATTGTTTTGTGCATCAATTCAAGAAATGAGTCATAGTTTGTATTACAATAAAAACCTGCATTGTTAGCTTTAGTGTAACATTTATAAGGAACAGTCACATTGCAATTGCTCCAACCCACCTGAACAGTATCATTTTTATAAAAACACACAGTTCCCTTTTGTGGAACAGACAAGTCCAATGCTATTTTAGCTTGTGATGTAATGGTTGAGGTATCATAAATCAAGTTTTCCCAGGTCTCGTTGACCCCTAGGGGAACTGCAGTCATTAATAATCCCCCGTATGCTGTCAGCAAAGCTGTGCATATCCAGCAATTCGAAACATTGAAAGTCTCAGCATACACATATTTAATTGTCTGGTAAGTGTTGACGTTTGGGTGCCAGTCTATGAGTAATGCTTCACATTTATTCAGTTCAGTTTGTGTGGCTGGAAAAAGGAATGGCCACAACAAAAATATTATTGTGACTAGTACAGTTAATAGGATGATTATGCAATACCTCTGAGAAAATGGTTGTTCTGCATTCCTGTTTGTTCTGGATTCTATCATTTTTGCTCTTGACATGTGACAAGATTTTTGTCCAGTTCAAAGTTCTTAACTAGTTTTCAGTGCGTCAGGTGGACCCACGAGGCACGATCTGCGATCTTGACTGCAGTGGGTGTTGACAGAAGTACTTGATATGGACCTTCCCACTTTGGTGACACCCAATTCTTCTTCTTTATTGTTTTCACCCAGATCCAGGTACCTGGTGCCACTGCCACTTCTGATGGTTTGGTTTGTTCTTTATCTGAAACAGAATTTGACTGCAACAGATGTTTAGAATTCAACAAATTTCTCATATACTCTGCTAGTGTACAGTTGGCTTCCTGGTCTGTGGGCATGAGAGGTTTCCACACATAATAAGCCCTTCCAAATAGTTTTTCAAAAGGAGTCAATCCTTTTGCATTCGGAACAGTTCTCATGCTCAACAGTGCCAGGGGCAGACAGTACACCCAATTTCTCTGTGTTTCTACTATTAACTTCCTTAGCTTACTCTTTAAAATCCCATTATGCCTCTCTACTAACCCTGAAGATTGTGGGTGATATGCACAATGATTTTTTAAAGAAATACCAAAATGTTTACTTAACTGTTGTATGGTTTGGTTTACAAAGTGTGTACCATTGTCACTGTAGATCCTTTCCGGAATGCCAAATCAAGGGATGATTTCATTAATGAGAATTTTTGCTACGGTAGCCGCATCTGGATTTTTAGTCGGAAAGGCTTCTACTCATCTGGAAAACATATCTACAATGACAAGACAATACTTCTTATTTTCACATTTGTTCAATTCTATGAAATCCATACAGATAGTATGAAATGGATACGGTGGTGTAGGGAAACTCCCTTGCTTGGGCTTTAACGCCCCTTGTGCATGATGTTTATTACAATCGTGGCACATTAAACAACATTTTTTAGAGTAATTTAAGAATCCATATGTCATGAATACTCGGTTCACCAGCTGTACCATCCCCCCTGTTGAGACATGGCATTGCCCATGGCTCAACAAAGCTGCATATCTAAACAAATTAGATGGTAATATCAGTTTTCCCTCTTTAGAGATGTACAGCCCCTTTTCGAGAATTGCTCCTCGTTCTACCCATCTTTGTTTTTCAGCCTGCGTAGTAAGTGTCTGCATTGTCTTTAACATTCCTAAGTCTAAAATCTCAGAGGGTTGTAATTCCTCATTCAAAAGAAATACTTCTGAAGCTGCCTGCTTTGCAGCTGTATCAGCTCTCGCATTACCTTTTGAAATCCTATCCTGTTGCTTGGTATGAGCTGTGCATTTACAAATTGCTACTTTCTGGGGTAACTGAATAGATTCTAAAAGATCTAAAATAAATTGTGCATGATTGATTGGTTTGCCAGTGGATGTTATCATTCCTCGATTTTTCCGCTGTTGCGCAAAAACATGTACAGTAGAGAAAGCGTACTGACTGTCAGTAAAAATGTTCACACATTTACCCTTTGCTAAGGTACATGCCCATGTCAAGGCAATCAATTCTGCTGCCTGTGCAGATAAATTGTGTGGTAAGGGTTTCACTTCTATAGTCTCAGTATCAGAAACTACTGCATATCCTACTAGGTTCTGTTCTGCAGGACCCCTTTTGTACGAGCCATCCACGTAGTATGTCACCTCGACATCATCCAAAGGCACATCCGTGAGATCTTTTCTAGACAGTGTCTTTTACTTAGTCACCTGCAGGCAGCTTTGTGGTGTGCCATCTTCAGGGGTTGGGAGCAAGGTAGAAGGGTTCAAAGTCGTGCATCGTTCAACTGTCATATGAGGTTGGCTCAACAATATAGTCATGCAGGAAAGATGCCTAGCAGGGGAAAGATATGCTACCTTCTCTTGCAGTAAAATAATTGTGACTGCATGAGGCACTCTCAATGTGAGAGGGTGGAACTAAACTACTGAGGCTGAAGCCTGTACTGCCATTGCAGCTGCAACTACTGCTTGTACACAGTGGGGTAAAGACCGTGCCACTGGGTCTAGTTATGATGAGTAATAAGCAATAGGGCGTTGCTTGTCCCCATGCTGCTGTGTTAACACTGATGTCATATAACCTTGCTTACAATCTACAGTTTGGAAAAAACGTTTATGATAGTTTGGTAATCCTAAAACTAATGAGGACGCTATTAACTGTTTCAGTTTGCAGAAAGCAGATTCTGCTTCTGGTGTCCATTGTAACAAATCCTGTGCTGCCATAGGCTTTTTATATATCAGGTTAGTCAGTGGTGCAGATTTCAAGGCATAGTTTGGAATCC
Organism: Protopterus annectens; assembly: GCF_019279795.1. Classification (NCBI taxonomy): domain Eukaryota; kingdom Metazoa; phylum Chordata; order Ceratodontiformes; family Protopteridae; genus Protopterus; species Protopterus annectens. The sequence goes on along the minus strand of NC_056728.1, from coordinate 1,680,261,551 downwards.
AGCTCCAGCAAAAATTAGTTGTACCCAGGAAGGACATAATTTCCTTCTTGGTAGTGGGTTTTGGTGCTTGTAAAATCGCTACTTTTCTGTCCTCATCTAATGTCCTACCCTCTTTGGATATTACATATCCTAGGTATTTAACTTGTTTTCTCCAAAGCTGCAGTTTATTTTTGTTTACTTTATGTCCCTCGGTGGCTAAAAATTGTAATAGCGCTATGGTATCTTCTTTGCAATCTTGCTGGGTGGGGGCCACCAGCAGGATATCATCAACATAAAGTAGAATCTGACTGCCTCTTGGTGGGGTAAATCCTGCCAAGTTACTTGCCATTTCTTGTGAGAATATTGTCGGACTTTCACAATATCCTTGTGGTAGTCGCGTATATGTATACCTTTTCCCCTGAAATGTGAATGCAAACCAATATTGACTGTCAGGGTGTATCGGCACTGAAAAGAACGCATTGGTGATATCTACCACAGAAAAATATTTCTGTTGATGTTTTAAATCGTTCAACAGAGTGTGTGGGTCTGGCACCATAGGTGCCCTTGGTATTACTGCGTCATTTACAGCTTGTAAATCTTGGACCATATGCCACTCTCCATTCGCTTTGCTAACAGGAAATAAGGGTGTGTCACATGGTGAATCAGGAGATTCCACCAGCACCCCTTCCTTAAGTAAAGCTGCTATAATAGGTTTGATTCCTGCCTCTGCATCTTTTCTTAAGGGATACTGTCTTTTCTGTGGTCTAAATGCTGACTTTGGCATGATAGTAACTGGTCCCGCTGTACGAATAAGTCCTACATCTGACTTTCCTGTTGACCAAAGAGTTTCTGGTATATTCTGTAAGGCATTCTCTTCCTCCTTTAATAGGAGTGCTAATCAGCTGTCCTTGCTAGACTGCAAGTGCACAGCTGGGTGGGTCTGAGTTATCCAATTCAACTTCTGCATTTGTATTCCCTGTTCTGACAGTTCTAACTCTGTCTGCTTTTCCCATCTCGTGACTTTTTCTCCTAAGTCTATCCATTTTACATTTTTGTCCTTAGTTAAGCTAACATGTGGTAATCGATTAGATTTATAGAGTGCAAAGAACTCCTGGGGCAATTAACAGCCGGCTACACTGTTCCCTTCCATGTCCCAGTACAGATTACGTAATATCAATCTGTTTGCATGATTTCTAAACAATTCTTGCCATTATTCCTTATCAGGTACTTGTGTGTTACAATAATACAGAGTACAGTGCAACAGATGTTGTTTATCAATGTCAAGGGAGGGGAACTTGCTGATGGCTACATTCATCAACTCTTCGGTCACTGCCCCTGGACCAGTCGAAACCAAGCCCTGGCTGTACCAATAAAACATTTTGCCCTCCGATTGCACTGTAAAGGTATCAATTTGTCGCTGTGCTTCCATACCCTGCATAGTCGGAACTACTGCTATATCAAATAGCTGCATAAGGTCTCTGACCAAGAGGTTTACTGGGCATTTTGCAGAAACAACAATTTTGCTTTTCTGGGTCAATCCTGAAACAGGATCAGTTATTACAATATTATGGGAGAGGGGCTCCTGATACAGCTGCCCATTAGCTGCTTTCACTAGAAAGTGACTCTGAATTTTCTGGCAGTTTGGAGGGATGTATCAGGGTCCGTGACGCCTCTGAGGCACACAAGAATTTGACTTCCCTCCCATCTTCCAGGAGTGTAACTTCTGGTTTTGTGTCTGCTAAATAGAGCTCTAAGCTCAATAAAGCTAAATCCAATATTTTATTTTCTTCATTATCCGTAACTTCCTGCACTTCCTCTATTTCTTCTGGCACATCCTCTACTCCCTCTATTACATTCTCATTTGTCCTTTCTCTGCTATCCCCTTCTAGTGATTCTTGACTATCATATAGTCAGTCTTCACCCTCCTTGTCCTCCTCCGTGGTTGCCCTCTTGTTTTTCTTGCAATCCCTTGCCAAGTGTCCCTTTTTGCAGCATTTAAAACATTCATCCCTTTTCTTTCGCCCTTCAAAGTCCTCTGAGTGCTGATCAGATCGTTTGTTTCCCTGGGTATTTCTCTTGCCCTTTTTCCTGGACCGTGCTACATAAACTTCTGCTCCATCTTCTACAGAAAATACTTGGGCTTTCTTTTTCTTTTTGCTATTAAAATGCCTTTTGGCATGACTAGCATATTCAAGTAATGACTGTAACCTGCTTGTACGATGATCTACCATGTGCTTTGTAATAAAACTGCATATGGGTGCAATGCTGCCTTTCAAAAATGCATTCTTTAACTGCTGCTCATATGGGGAATCTTGTGTCTGATCTTCAGGAACCTGCATTCCACAATGGTTATTAAAACATTCTAACAGTCTGGCATAATATCTGTCAATAGTTTCACATTCTTGTTGGATGCATTGATTAATGCAAGTCCAGTCTGTCCTAGGCTTCCATTTCTCAGAGATTCGGTCTGTAAGACCTTTCACTCTGTTGTCTAGCTCTGCGCTGCCATGTGGGAGGGGCCTGAGCGCAGCGTCACGCGGATTCCAGTTGCCACTAATCATGTGCCAATCTGGTGCAACAATTTGTCTGACTACTTTTTCTACCTCTTCTCCGTTTAAATTATAACTTAGCCTCATTCCTTGTAAATCTTCTAAGAACTTTCTAAAATTAACTTTTGGATGGGGAATTCCCTCAGTGGCTTTCCGGATGTCTTCTGGAGTCCAGGGTCTATACACTAGAATAGTTGGGTCCTGACCTTCTTGCCCTGCCTGAGGATTAGGTACTTCTATAAGTGGGCATATTTCTTCTTCACTCATAGATTGTGAATTCCTACCTATTTTATATAATTCAATGTCCCCTTTTGAGTTACCTGCCCATGTTTGAGACCTGGTCTCGATGGGATCTCTAATAAACGGTTTTGCTTTTGTCGTGTCTCTATTTACAGTGACAGCAGGATATCATGGGGGTGGACTAACCTGTTCACTTGCTTCATATTCTGGTAATGGAGGTGGAGGGGCCGATGCTATTACTAAGTTATTGTCCTCCTTATCTAAAAACATTGCTTTTGAATCATTATTCTTTTGTTCCCTATGGTTTACTTCCTCAATCCACCTGTGTGCCTGAGGAATTCGTAATTGGCGCTGCTTTTTTACCTGACCTCTGGAATCAGTTTTAAGCTGTTTGACAAGTTTAACAAGGGAGGATTTTTCTAATTTACCATCAAATTCATACTTATTAACCCATTTTGAGTAGTATTTAATAGTGACTGCATGTATTTCACATCTTCGGTTAACGGCGGATTTTGGGGTCTTTTTGTGCAATTATTACCCATTTTGTTCTTAACCTTTTGAACGTTACGTAACCCTTCTTATTTTTAACATGGTACCACAGATTTTGTTATAGTCTGTTCAGAATGACTGCCTACCTACTCTGTTTTCCCTGATCTATGACAAGACAGTAACCTTTTCTGTCCCTGACTTGTAAAAATACAGTCCTGACAAAAACAATACAAATCTAGTCCCTGATCTAAAAACAGAAAAAAGTAGATTCACCTTACCTGAGCCTTCGTGATTGATCACCTGGTTCATGAAAACCAGTCCTTCAGTCACAGATCAGAAAGTGGCTGGCCTCTTTTGTACGACAATTCAGTCGGAGGGCTTTTCAAATAAGAAGAACCGATGTGGTTTCTTCCCCGTACGGTTTCAAGCCACCTGGCCTGTCTGATCCGAGGCGAAGTGAGGATTTCTGGTCCGAAGGACCAATCTGTCAAAGGAAAAAAAACTTCAAAGACCAATACATGTAAGGTTCAGTTAAGGCACATTTAATAACTTGCTGCAAGGAGACAAAAACATGCAAATACAAGGATTTTGCCTAACTACTAACAGGAAGTATGCTATTCTTATACTGTTCTACAAGACATTGCCTTCTATGGCTGACGTAATCAAACACAACTTTCAGTATTGTTCTACAGCAGATGTTACTCAGATTTTCTGCTGACATGACTGGATTTATGAAAAACATTTTGAGAAAAACAACCTGGATTTGGTGGGCCTTAGCCCGTTACAAGCTTCTATTGTGTAGTTCTCATACATGTGTTACATTTCAAGGTACTTTTCTAACTTAGACACAAGCAAATGCTGATTGCAGTTCATATTTTCAAGCAGTCTTTGTTCTGAATATTTATAGCTTCTGCAGCTGTGTGTTTTCTCACAGCAGAAGCGGAACTCCTTGTCTAAGTCTCATAACATTAATACATCTATTCATTATTTTCCTGACACAAGCAGAACTTATCTGCTTTCCTGTAAATTTCCAAAGCATAAGAAATAGCTGCACATATTTCATGACAATACAAGGTTAAAAAGCTTCTGTAATTCGTACAGATTTTATGTAGTGTGAAATAGAATAAATGTGTGAACCCTTTTCAAGCCTTAAATGCACTAAGCATAGTACTAATACATACACTAATACATATTTTTCTGACAATATATATATATATATATATATATATATATATATATATATATAGATATATATATGGGTCTAGGACACATGCTCGACTAGCATATGTCCAAATCACAAAACATCGAACACACATACACAAACGTGCTTAACATCGAAAAGCGCTTTGGTGTATGTGTAGTTCAAAAAAAAAAATCTACGTTTCTGCAGGGGGTTTTGCCCCCCTGCATCCCCTGCACCCCCCCCCACACCCCCTGTACTTTATTATTCTCACTCCGAGATTGCACTACAGTGGGGAAAAGGGAATTTTCCCTTACCCGCACTGTAGTCCAATCTATGAAACAGGCACACATACACGGAAGCGCTTGTCAGTGTTAAGCACTTTCGTGTATGTGTGTTCGATGTTTTGTGATTCAGACATATGTTAGTCGAGCATGTGTCCGGATCCCATATATATATGTATAGACACATATATATATATATATATATATATATATATATATATATATAAATGGATCTACGTCAGTAGATCAAACTTCTAAATGTTCGAAGCCCATATGGCCGAGACCATAACATTGAACATTTAAAAGTTCGAACACTGAAGTAAAACAAAACAAAAAACAAAAAAAAACAAAACTAAATGTGTGTAGCAGGGGGATCAAGCCCCCCTGCACCCCCACGCTACTTAAATATCCCAACTCCAAGATCGCACTACATAGCAGAAAAGAGACATTTTCCCATTCTGCACTGTACGGGGATCTGCATTCAGTCCATTTGAACTTTTAAAAGTTCGATCATATGGTCTCAGCCATATGAGCTACGAACTTTTATATATATATATATATATATATATATATATATATATATATATATATATATATATATATATATATATATATATATATATATATATATATATATATATATAGATAGATATAAATATAGATATATCGACATATAGATTTATATAGAGAGAAATGTAGATATATACATAGATAGATATACATACATACATACACAGACACCACACACACAAACATATATATATATATATATATATATCTATATATATATATATATATATATATATATATATATATATATATATATATATATATATATATATATGGCCACGGTGGTGCAGTGGTTAGCATTGCCGCCTCACAGCAAGAGGTTCTCCGGTTCGATCCTTGGCTGGGGTGCCTTCTGTGCAGAGTCTGCATGTCCTCCCTGTGGTCGCGTGGGTTTCCTCCGGTGCTCGGTTTCCTCCCACATCCCAAAGACATGCTGCAGGTGGATTGGACACTCTAAATTGGCCCTAGGTGTGCATGTGAGTGTGCCTTCTGTGGAAGGTTGGGCGCCGGGCTGGCAACTCGACACCGTAAAACTCCACTGCCATTCAATGTGCGGACAAGGTGATCCGCTGTGGCGACCCCTAACCGGGAAAAAGCCGAAAGAAGAAGAAGAAGATATATATATATATATATATATATATATATATATATATATATAAGATCAAAAAACTCCTCATTAAGAAAACAAGTCACATAACCTCATCACCGGTTAGAATCAAATTGTTGGTGCCTTATTGCTCGTTACCATGTCACTGATGCTCTATGCAGAGTTCTGTCCTCCTCTGCAACTGTTTTTTTTCCTTGATTCAATGATCTTCCCCATCTCAAACCTCTTCCACATGTTCTGGATCTGGTAAAGGGGGAAAATAGATGTACTATCTCCTTGTAGCTCTGTCTGTGTGTCTAAGGTGGTGTTATCGTTAACATTTGCAGTCCTAGGCCATAAACAACACCTCCTTAGACACGCAAACAGATCTGCAAGGAGATAATACATCTATTTCAGACGTTCATGCAGACTTGAATGCAATTACTGCCACTCCTGTTGCACCTATTTTTATTTTATTTATTTATTTACATTTGTTGACCGGGCAAGTCCGACTGGATGCAGGTCCGTTTTCAGTGGAGGCCCGGGGAGAAAAGCTCCACATTCAAATGTTACAGACAATTGTACACTTTGAGAAATATATCATTTACAAATTATAGCTTTAGTTACAGCTTAGTACATAATACTAGATTAAGACAAAAGTAGTAAATCAGCTGTAGAAAAAACATACAGGTTTAAACATAGATTACAGATGTTGTACAAGGTCCTTTGGACTTTTGATTTATAACATTACGTCTACTTTTTTGACTCAGGGTCAGTTTAGTGTCTTAAACAAAGATTTATTCTTTATTTCAGCAATTAAGTCTAATGTTGTTGATGCATTAACTGACCTAAAACTGTTTACAAGAATATCACTTTGAAGTCTTAATGAACTTAGCACTACTCCATTTAGGAAACCGATTGCTTTTGTACCCATTCAGCACCTGCTAATGGAAGCATTCCTAAAGAAATGTGAACTCCATGTTTATGATTTGTTTTTGACTAAACATACAGGCAATTTTTATAATTTGAAACATCACGAAACTCTAGAATTAAAGCAATTACGAGACGATACTTCTTCCATTGAAATTTGACCAGCTGACAAAGGCAGTGCTATTGTAGTGATGGTCACTAGTTTTTACATGCATCAGATGAATACTTTATTGTTAGATGGTGCTACTTATGTTCAATTGCAGAAGTTTCAAGTGAATGAATGGATTAGGAAAGTTAAAGCACATATTTATGATTTGCATATAAGTGGTTTGCTGACTATTGTTCTACGCGAGTATTTTTATGTTGAATATCCTGTTGTTCTTGTACTATATGCTCTCCCTAAAATTCATATACATTCACAGGAACAACTATGGAGACCAACTGTATCTGGGCATTGGGGGCTTACAGCGTCTTTATCAATATATGTTGAAAAGATGCTACAACTTGTATTAGATAAGGTACTTAGACACATGAAACATTTAATTTCAGGTTTATATGATTGGTACAGCAAATTTAATGGCATGACCTCTTGTTTGTTTGTTACATTTAATGGCATGACCTCTTGTTTGTTTGTTACATTGGACATGAACATGAACTCTTTGTTCACTGTCATACCCAATGATTTTGGGTTGAAGAAATTAAGAAGTATTTATCACAACACACTGAATTTTTTAATAGTAAGATAAATCTGAATTGACTGTTACCTGATTTTTTTCTTGAGAATAATGTATTCCTGTTTGATAAGAAGTTTTATTTACAAAGAACTGGTATAGCTATGGGTACTGTTTATGCTAATAGATATGCCAATATGGTTTTAGCACTGTGTTAACTGAATGATATGCTTACTGAAAATGGTTTTGTCTCGTACTCAGTACTATGTACATTTTGTAGATGATATTTTTGTGTGAACAAGTGATGCTGGCCTGTTACATGATTTTATTGAATACTGACACACCACTACGTCTTTTCTGAAGTTTACATTTAGATATTCTGATTTATCGATGGATTTCTTAGATGTGTTAATTTTCGGAAATAATACAGGTATAATAACTACAAACCATGTAGGAAGAATGCTGTACTTCATAGATCTAGTAAGGAAGCCTGTTTTGTACATAAGAATGTTTTAAAAGGCCAGTTTAAAAAAGCAATGAAATTGAATAATGATGATAAAATGTTTCCTCCTATCTTTAAATATATGTATGATGATTTTTTTTTAATTAGAAGTTATACATCTGTGAAAACAGATAATGTCATGTCTGAAGATATGTAATGTAGGAAAACTATAGCAAAACCCTATTTTTTTTTAACCTTTGATTGGAGGTGAAAAAGGGCCTGTAAATATGAATGTTGTCTCCAGGGTTTTATTCATCTATTCGTGTGATGCTGATGATATTTGTAATATTGTTAAGAAAAATTAGTCTATACTTACAGTGAATGATGATTTTAAGAAAATACTGGGTATTCAACCAAACTTTTCTTTTAAAAATGAAAAATCCCTTAAGAAGCAATTATACTACAAACAGTCTGGACACTGTTCTATACCTTCACAATGAAGAGGAACCTTTCCTTGTAATGATTGTAATATGTGTAGTCCCATTTTATGTACACCTACTTTTGTTCATTCAGATACTGCCAAATGTAATGCATTTGATTTTTATGCAGATTACAAAAGTGATAATTTAGTCTGCTTAGCAGTTTGTACTTTTATAAATGTCTTTATGTTGGTCAAACTAATCATTCCTTTAAGGAACAAGTTTTAGAACATTTAAATTACATTAAAAAAGGAAAACCTTTGAGTGGTTTGGCAAAATATATTAAATGCCTTGATGTTAGGCACAGATTTAAGTTTTTGGTTTCACAACTGCTACAATTTGATTTAAGGGGAGGTGATCATGTCAATAAGACAGAATGTACTGAGTTAAAATGGATTATAGAACTTCAAGCAGATGGAGTCTAGAACTGTGAGCAGATAGAGGTTCGTCAAATATTAGGGCTGACTTCTTCAGAATACCTGACAGTCAGCAAGACCATCCTTTTATACATACAACAATTAAGCCATTGATTGAATACAATTGAATAATTGAATAATTACGCATACAAATGTTTAAAGATATAGACTCCCTTGTTTTCTGAATTGTTTCTTTACCAGTAAATTAAAATAATATAAGCCATTACTTAGTACCACTGTAAAAAAATGTATATATGTGGTAAATGTGTCGCCTAACACTGAATTACAAAAAATGCCAGCTTGTAGGTATAATACAAAACTATCAACTGTTTTTAGAGAAAATATGAACATCATATGTATAAATCTGTGCAACAAGCAATATATACAATAAAATATGTCCAATAAAAACCCAAAATGCAAGTTGAAACAAACAATTAATGTCAGTACTATAAAAACTTACATAGAAATGAAAAACAAGGTCATAGTGTACACCTCATTAAAATAAAAAGTCTGCTTTAAGTTTTAAAAACTGGTGAGGGACACCATATCATTCAAACCTGGGCTAGTAGTGGCATTAACTCTAAGTTGCCACATAAGTTCTCTAAATTCAAGGAACCAGTCACTGGGTCCCCCTCTCTCATCCATTACTACCCTTTCCAGAATGATAAACTTGAAATTGTAGTTTGGAAATATTTTTGAAATATTCTTACATACAACTTACAATTCCCTTTGATACGGGACATATTGGTGAGAAACTGGTTCATTCTTATGAGCGACGAGACCATAGGAGGGAAGGTGGGTGACTCCCCTGTTATAATTTACAAAAAGGATTCCAGCATTAAGAACCTTTTGGAGTCCAGTGGTAAGATCACAAAACCTGGTATTGGGAAAATGACAAAATGTGGGCACTGCACTCAATGCAAATACATGTTAGAGTGCGACAGAATATTTATTAAAGGCTATGGATGGGTAAAAGTCAACCAGAATTGTAATTGTGCGAGTAAACAAGTAGTGTATGCTGCTATATGCCAGGCGTGTGCTGGGTTTTATATTGGCAAGACCAAAAATGCCTTCAGGACACGCATTTATCAGCATACATATGATATAACTAAAGGCAACACCAAAAATGGCCTGGCAAAGCACATTAATACATTTCCAAACCACAATTTCAAGTTTATCATTCTGGAAAGGGTAGTAATGGATGAGGGAGGGGGACCCAGTGACTGGTTCCTTGAATTTAGAGAACTTATGTGGCAACTTAGAGTTAATGCCACTAGCCCAGGTTTGAACGATACGGTGTCCCTCACCAGTTATTTAAAACTTAAAGCAGACTTTTTATTTTAATGAGGTGTACACTATGACCTTGTTTTTCATTTATATGTAAGTTTTTATAGTACTGACATTAATTGCTTGTTTCAAGACATTTTGGGTTTTTATTGGACATATTTTATTGTATATATTGCTAGTTGCACAGATTTATACATATGATGTTCATATGTTCTCTAAAAACAGTTGATAGTTTTGTATTATACCTACAAGCTGGTATTTTTTGTAATTTAGTGTTAGGGGACACATTTACCACATATATATATTTTTTACAGTGGTACTAAGTAATGGCTTATATTATTTTAATTTACTGGTAAAGAAACAATTCAGCAAACAAGGGAGTCTATGTCTTTAAACATTTGTATGCTTAATTATTCAGTTATTCAATTGTATTCAATCAATGGCTTGATTGTTGTATGTATAAAAGGATGGTCTTGCTGACTGTCGGGTATTCTGAAGAAGTCAATCCTAGTATTTGACAAAAGCGCTTAACAAAGAGTACAAAAGGCCAAAGGATAATAAAATGCTCAAATACTGTAGAAGCAGAGGCATCTAGGTCTGAAAGGAGTCCTGGTTCTTGCTTTGGCACCAACTAGAAAATATTTTCCACTTACCCAATTATGATATTCAACTGGCAGGTTTTTTTACACTTCTTTAATACCTGCTGTCCTCATAAAAGGTATTAAAATTCTATCATTCAGGCAATGAGTAGAGGAAATTGATGATTGGGGTGTATCAAACAGTTTCTTTCTTTTGTGAATAGGTCCAGCCTTTGAGAAAGCTTGTAGTAATTGCCTTTGGCCATTTTCAAAGGAAGGGAGAACTACTGTTGCTTGGGCCAAAAAGGGGTCAGTACAAATATTCTGGGACAGTGTCCTAGGGAAGAAAAGCCATCATGAGAGATATGTTCAGAAGACATCCCAGAAATACTATCTAGTGTGAAATATGAACATGAGGAAAATCTTATTCTTTTCAAATGCAGTTTGTGCATCCTGAATCGTTCCTGCATTTGAAAAGAAAATGAGTTTCCTCATTTTCACATTCTGATTCTCAGTTTGAGATACACGAGTTAGATTTAGTTTATATTTCAACAATTCCTGTTCCACAGGAGGGGAATCAGATTATGGGGAAAATTTTTCTTCGGTTTCCACTCCTGAATATTTATCTTCTTTGGTAACCATTTGAAATAGCGAGTGCTGAAATGCTGTGACTGAATGACCAAAAATACAGGTCTACATGCACCAACTGTGAAATTGTCATTTCTTGGAATATTCCCTGTTCCCTGAGGTATGTTGATCTTAGAGTTGTTCTGGATAAGTTTTTTTTGGGGAGTGGCAGGTCTTTTCCCCCACATCAGGGGTGCAGATAGGGCTTGTCATTGAAAAAAATAAATTTGAAGAAGAAAAGTGAGGCTAGAGATTCCCTCTTCTCCTGCATTTTTGGTCTTTTTTTGCAATGTGTTGGCACTTGGCATTATGAGTGCTGAGATTTCAGTACAGAGCTATCGTCTTCGGATAGTATTGCCATAATGAAGTTACCTCAGTGGGAGCAAAAGGAATGGCAGAATCCCAGCAAAGTTATTATGACTTATTACAGGTGGATTTTCCTCAGCCTGCAGTTATTCCTTCTGTCTCGCCAAAATTACAGGATGCTTTCTTAGCAGCCAGCAGTTTGCCTGACAGTCAGCTACCTGCCCCAAGAAGTCTGATAAATTATGTAAGATTCCTGAGATCCACACATTTCTTTCTTCACACTTCATACCCTAGATCAGACCTTGCAGTGATTTCTCTGTCAAAACCATCTTTTGCCAAACATCTTTTTGCATCTCATCCCTTTCCTTCTGATAAATATGGGAACATATTTGATACATTTAGGAAGAAAATCGATATTTCTTCCATCTTAGCCATCAGAATAGATTAATATGTTCACGTTTCCAATGACTTATTTTAATAATATGATAAAGTTAATTGCTGACCTCTCTTTTTCAGTTGCTAAAACATCTCTGTATATAATATCCTCTGTGTCTTGTAACCAAACCCTCGTTAAAATATTCTTATGACACTGCTGATGCTGTATCTAGAGCAGCTGCTTCTGAGTCAGTGATGAAGAGCTTTGTCTGGTTACCTTCCTAGAATTTATCACAGGATATCAAAGCTGAGACCCTGAATATCACCTGGATAAAGAAGTATTATTTGGTCCTTCCTCTGTTAAGGTCTTTAAAATTTTTGATGAAAAAGGAAAATTAATTCAAGGGGGGTTATCCAGATTTTCCACCCCAAATGCCAAAATAAAATAGAAACTTTCCTTCCAATTCAGATTCTGTTTACAGGAAAAAACTATAAATGATCTCAGCAAGGCACAGATAAACAGAATGTCAGAAAGCAATGGCAGGGAGGTTCAAAAAAGAATGTAAGATCCTCCAGAATCAAGGACAATCCAAAAAAGCAGACTGACTATCTCCTTCATGTGTTTCTCCCTTATTTACCTTGGAATACCAGTAAAGCTGTCCCAGAATCTAGGCCTTCACTTCCTTCTAAGACAGCAGATAACCTTAGACACTTGGGTACTAAGAACCATTCAATGTGGTTACCATTAGCAGTGCGACTCTCTCATTTTCAATAAAATCAAATCTCTCTGTTTCATCTTATCATAGATCAAACGCTATCAGGGAGTTATAGACTCTGATCTCCCAGATCAAACAGGGAAAGTGCTCTATTCAAGAATCTTTCTAGTGCCAAACAATGATAGAACTTGGAGACCTGTCTTGGGTCCTTCTTTTCTAAACTTTCAAATCAAAATCCCAAAATTCAAAATGCTTTCTGCACAGTCTCTGTTACCTCTCATTCCTCCTCTTAGTGTTCCAGTAATTCTACATTTAAAAATGCTTATCATCACATTCCAGTACTTAAAGATTTCAGACATGTTTTTACATTTTCTGTGTCTGCTTCACAGTTTCAATTTTTCTGCTTTACTTTATGGCTTAGCTACTGTTCCAAGAGTTTTTACAAAATGTCTGGCTCGTGTTGTAGATTTCCCATATATAGATGACTGCCTTATTTTTGCAGATTCTTTTACAAGTTGTCAAGAGTCTCTAAACTGTGCAAAGAACTTTTTTCCTCAGTCTGGGATTACAAGTGAACCAAGGCAATCTTACCTGTCTATTCCATGCGACTCAAGAAAAGAAAATGTTTTTTCCTGGAAGACCCCCCTCCCCCTACCATAAAAGATCCAAAGACAGGCCTGTTCCCTGGAAATCAAATCTTTTAGGGCAGCTTTATGGTTGAACATTGTCTACTCTCTCCTCTGCTCTGACAAATATGGTTCTTTCTCACCAGAATAGGACAGCTGAACATCCAGAGAGGACATGCCTGTCTGTTGGTCTTTAGCAACTTCTCGAGTAACAATACTAGAGGAATCAAGAGACAGCAATGAGCAGCCTGACATACCTGAAATAGGCCACAGCAGACTAATTCATTTGCAGCCGAAGTGAAGCAGAAGCTAGACTGAATATGGAAGACTCCCATACAACTTTCGTATTTTTGCATATCAGGGAGAAAAGAAATGAAGATCCTGGGTCCTGGTCCGTGCTTTTACTGAAAACAGTGTCTGACAAGCAGGTAATTAAGCTTTGGACAGTTAGTGGTATAACTCAACTGGAAAAAGTAAGTTTTGATTTACATTGTTATGATAACCCCCAAAAATCACTAGTTCTAGCTAAATATATATATATATATATATATATATATATATATATATATATATATGGGTCTCCTTCTATTTATTGAAACACACTTTTTCAACAAACAGAAGGTTGAACCCACTTAAGCGAAAGTACACTACATCAGAAGTGCACTTTTGTGAAAGCCGATTTGCCGAAGCACGTTACAGTGGGGATAAGGAAATAAATCCTTTTCCCCACTGTAGTGCAATCTTGGAATAAGTATTCTTAAGTAGGGGGGTGTGGGGGTGCAGGGGCTCTACAAAATAGTGTTTATAATAGTTTTTTTATGTTTTTCCAATTCAGCGAATCGGCTTCCACGAAAGTGCACTTTCAATGTAATGCACTTTCGCGGAAGTAGAGTTTTACTTTTCTTTTTTGAGATTGTGAAATTTCGACAAAGAAAAGTAGACACACACACATATATATATATATATATATATATATATATATATATATATATATATATATATATAAAATCCCTATCAGTTGATTGAGTTTTCAGAAACTTGAAGTTCATATGGCCAGGACCATGTGATCACATTTTTGAAACTCAAAGCTTTTGAATGGAGGTCACGGTACAGCAAGGATCTAGAAATTTACCATTTTCTTCACTGTAGTGTGATCTTGGAGTTGGTATACATAATTTGCAGGGAGTGTGGGGGGTGCAAGGGCACTTGCCCCCCTGCATAAATGCAAAAAAAAGTAGATTTTTGTGTGGGTTTTTTTTTTGTTTTTTTTTGTTTTTTGATGTTCAAGTTTTCAAAACTTGATCATATGGTCTTGTCTGTATGAATTTGAAGTTTCTGAAAAGTCAGTCATCTGACATAGATCCATATACACCTATCTTTCTCTCTCTTTCTCTCTCTCTCTCTCTATATATATATATATATATATATAGAGAGAGAGAGAGAGAGAGTCACTTTAGAAGCTCAAAAAACTGAAATATCGAAATTCAGTACATCGTGTCCATAAAGTGGAATCCTGAGAATACCGGCAGTTTTGAATTTCACGCTTCTGGGGTTTCATTGTGGTTATGGATTCAGGTAAGTGTGTGTGTGTGTGTGTGTGTGTGTGTGTGTGTGTGTGTGTGTGTGTGTGTGTGTGTGTGTGTGTGTGTGTGTGTGTGCTAAGGGTAGGGGCTGTGGTGTGTGTCAGTGTGTTTTTTTGCTGTGATGTGTATGTGTGAGGAGAATGTAGTTTGTGTGGTGGTGTTTTGTGTGTGTTTGTGTGTAGTGTGACCTCGGAGTGAGAATATATAAGTAAGGGGGTGTGGGGATTGCAACTCCCCACATGGGATGTGCAGGAAGGCTTGCCCCCCTGATTTTATGTAGTAGAGAGCTTGTGTTTGTGTGTGGGGAGGATGGTGTGTGTGTGTGCACAGTAGAAGTGTGAAATTCAAAATATCCAGTGTGCGAGATTTTGAATTTTCAAGTTCTGAGTTTTCGTGGTTTCAAAAATTTGACTTTATAGCTTCGAAATACTGAATTTCGATATTTTAGTATTTCATGGATATAAAGTGAATCCATATATATATATATATATATATATATATATATATATATATATATATATATATATATATAATCCGACTTGGAATGAAGCCAATTTCCAGCAGGGGTCCGGAAAGAAACATTTGAGACACGTCTTTGTAATGTGGGAAGAAACCGAAGCACCCAGAGGAAACCCACACTAATGCAGGGAGGGCATTTAGAGTCCTCACAGAAGGCACCCCGGCCAAAAATCAACTGGAGAACCTCTTGTTGTGCAACAACAGTGCTACCATTGCACCACTGAGCCATCCTAACTAAAATGCAATTTTTAAAGTAAACTTTAGTAACAACCATTAAAATCACCAGTCCTAGCTCTTAACAATAAATTCTGACAAAAACGATAAACATTTCTTTACAAAACTTGGTAAAGCAGAAAGTATTTCCCAATTGTCTTCTTATCTGCTCAGCATTTTGAAGCACGAAACGACTGTAGATCACTTGAAGGCTGCACGGAAGTGTGCACTTTTTCTGCAATAAAGGTAAGAAGGTTTGGCACCCTTATTACTGACTTTATTTCACTCTTTCCTGTCTGTTCAGTGATTTAAGATATGTGGAAGGTGGTCTTTGGCTTTGGAAGGTGTCCAATTGCCATACCATATGCAGGATATAACCCATACAGCTTAGGCTACTGCAGCAGTGCTATAATGATGAATACCAAATGTTATGGTCACATTTAGAGGAAGTTAAAATAAGTGTCTCTGAAACAGCAGAGCACTGGCTGAATTAGAAAATAAACTTACAGAGATGCTTTACTGCTATCAACAAAGAAACTTTTACAGTCAAATCTAGAAACATTAATTATGTCCATTAATGAATTGATATATGTAAGCGGTACCTGATAATCACAGAAGCAATAATAAATTACTTTGTTTTAATTAATTTTAATTATGTTATAATGTTATGGTATAGCTGAGTTGTTACTTTGAATAAAAGCATAAACCATGATCAGCTGAGTAATGTGTGATCAAAAGGATCCATTTTTAGGGGTTTGAGTTTATATGAGACATTACTTAAAGAAGGTTTATATCAGTCAGCATTTAATATTTTTGATCCATTTTATAATAGATGATTCTTTGTGTTATCTATCTCTGTCCACATCCTAGTTGCATCTTTCCTTTACATTTCCTGTCTGCCTTTAAAAAAGCATTAGTGATATCTCTAAAACAAACAAAACAAATGTATGGTCAACAAATAATAAAAGTAACATTGTAATCATCCTTGAATAATTCTAGATTCTTCACGGTTTATAATTTCCAGGGGACTGTATGTTTTAAAAAACAACACGTTTTGCCAGTAAATGTTGATACGAGAAGGCTTTCTGATGAAATGCAATTCAAAAAGTACCACTTATGCAAAACTAACTCCACCTTCCCTTTCTAATAAATGTGGAAAATGTGATGAAGAATGGATGAAAAAATAATGGGAGGCAGAGAGAGAGAGAAAATTGTTCAACGCTGTCAAGTGTATGACCTCAAATGACAAAATATTCCCTATGATTTGTTTGGGTTAACACCATTGTGAGAAGCATTTAAACTACTATTAAGAAGAAAGCAATCATAAAGCATACTAAGTAAACATTTGTAGATGCAAACATGATTGTAATAGGTTCATTATTCAATGTGTTTAATGAATTGTTAAAACAAGATGAGAAAAAAAGCATACAGGAAAAGTCAAAGCCAGCCAGTCCAAAGAGAAATAGAAGTTAGGACTCTAGTAATTGACAATCAGATCCCACCATCATGATTTCAGTCTAGATCTCTTTATTTGAAAATGAGCACATGAAAAGTCTTCCATACTAGTTCTCTGTATTTGGTCACTTGATCGTGACCTGTCTTCCCAAAGACTGTTCTGTACTCACTGTTAGGGAAAGGAGCACATAACTTGTCTCTAGGTTTCACTGAATCAGAAATTGTTAAATGACAGTGCAGAATGCAGGGATTTCCTCTCCACAGGGGTGGGCTCAAATACTCCTTGCATTAAAATATAGCATATTGCCTGTTTGGTCAGATGGACTAAATGTAGCAGACTTTAACAATTCAGGTTTCAGCAAGGCAATCCATGTTCTTGACTATCATTTATGCCACTGATCTAGTGGAAAAATGCAGGCATTTGCTATGTGCGGTTTAGAAATCGATAATATAAATAATAATGCCATAAAACATGAATTTCATCTGCCTCTGAGGTTGTGTGATGTCAGTGTTAGCTATATTGAATAAGCATGATTATACAATGACCCCCCATTAATATTCCAAAACGTGCATGTTGATTGGCCAGCATGCCCGTTGTAAATCCCACAATATAACAACGGAAAAGGTCCGGTCACCCGGACCTTTTTCCATTGGTATAAAGTATCCAAAACCTTTTTTATTTTAATAAAGAAAAAAAAAAAGAAAAAATCGGAGCAACACAGACTTTCTTTTCTCCGTTGCTTTTGTTTCAAAGCATTGATGTACTGGGGATGCACAGGAATGCAAGTCCCATATGCATGCACAGTACATCAACACAAGGAAGCAGTATACTACCACCGGCGGAAGAACAGTAATGTGCCATTATACAAAGACAGAATTTAAGAAAAGTAAGTATTTTTTTCTTAAATAATGTCATTGTATAATAGCAATAACTGACTCCATGGTTGTGGTATATTTAAATTTACCCACAGTTGGCTTTATTTAATCACTCGGGCGATTAAACCACGCCAACCTTGGGTAAATCATCAATATACCACACCACGTCATAGGTTATTGCTTAAATGTGAGAGCACAGTACCAACTTGGAGGGTGCAGTGGGTGTAGTTTACATGAAAAAGGTAACCTCTATAAAACAATTGTCAATTAATTGCCATGGATATTGTTACGTTGAAAAATGTGTCAGTTTCAGGCTTGATAAGTAGCCCTGTAGTCTATTTTTGACCTTGTTGAATTGCAGTTGCATTAATAGTATGCACATAATTGTGTTTTTCTCTGTTAAGATTTCTGCCCCTTGCACATTTCATATATCCTTTAGACTGGAAGTTGTAATTTGTTTTACTAAATCTTTGCACTTGTCTTACCTGTTCTGTTTAAGCCGTGGACATCTCTTCATACATATGTGTTAATTATTCCAGTTTTACATCTTTCTTTTTTAGCATTTCAGATATACCAGTTAAATATGTATAGTTTAGAATTTTTCTGTAAGTCATAATGTAAGCCATATTGAGGCATTGATATTAGTTTTCTATTTTTTCTGCCTTGAGTTGGGGAGGGGTGATTCCCTCATCTGTATCAGTCAGCAAGTTTCCTTTCAGTCATCTCAGTCAAGTTCAGTATATTTAAATAACATAATCATATATTAGTCTGAAACAAACAAATTGCTTTATTATTTATATGTTAATGATTATTAACTAGTTTACATTTCTGCCGTTACTTCTGGTTTTATACATTGTTGCTTATCATTGTGGATTTAGTAGTATACAGGATAACTTCTTGAAATCAATTTCAAGGAATGTCATTTTGAATGAAAAAAATCATTACAATTTCTTTGATACCACATATCAATAAAATTCAAAATCATTGTTCACATGGTGGGCCATAACAATACCCATATACAAGGGCTGCACCTTCCTTGCAGATCTTATCTGAACTATCCAAATGTAAGTTTGCTGCACACTGTAAAAAAGTCCTCTGATTTGTAGTACCTAAGCAGGCTTTGAAAAAGAGCTCCACAGAACAATTAGTAATTAAAGACTCAACTGACAACATCATCACTGGTATGATTCATCATATAGTGAATAAAGCTGATTGAAGACAACTGTTTTTTCTGTGATTTTTATGGCAGTGCCAGCTATCCATCAACCTTTCCCTGATTAGCCATGCCTATTCATTCTTCTATCCTGGGTATTTCCAAATGAAGATTAGAATTGGCTGAGGGACTGCCACCACTGAAGCAGTCCAACTGGTAAATTATGACTTCACTGGCATCTTGGCTATGATGGGACATTTACCTAGGCCTAATCCCTGCACTAGATGGGGAATAGATGATCTACATCACTGTGAGGACCACATAGCCTTCCTTGATATGACTGCATGCAAATGACAGATACAGAATCTGCTTGGTGGCCAAATATACACCACTGAGGCCACCATCTGTAATGCCATACCTCAAGGGATTGCTGCATTGAAAGGTTATTGACCACCCACCTCTTTTGAAGGACTGGTATAGCTATCCATCCCTACCAGCTCTGTCATGTGCCCAAGGCAGTAATCTGTCTTGGGTCACATGGTCTGTAGTCAGAGCTTCATCTATGTATGCCACCATAGCATAAATGCATGATTTGCTGTACATCAGAGTTAGTGTGTGTTTGTGTGTGTGTGTGTGTGTGTGTGTGTGTGTGTGTGTGTGTGTGTGTGTGTGTGTGTGTGTGTGTGTGTGTGTGTGTGTGTGTCCATATGGCATTCCACCATAGTGTTTTGTTTATTAAATTTCTCAGCATATTTAGTACAGATATGGACTGTCTTATCAGTACACCTGCTTATTCAGGAGTAGAAGTTAGTGGCATGGGCAGCGACTTTAGCAATGGGATTCATCAGAGAAGGATTACGGCAGAACTTATTTTGGCCATCAAGTAACTGAAGAAGGTTTGCCTTCTAGACGTCCCTAACCACAGAGGTATTTGCAGGGGAAGTCCCACCAGTTTTAAAGGAAAAGATTGCATATTTATAGTATGATTCAACAAGGGAAGATGATATATATGGAGATGTGCAAAAAGTGTCCTTATTTGTTAAGATAAGATCAAGGGTATTGGGGCCCCTCATTGGATGGCTAACTAATTGTAGAAGGGCAATAGCATTTATAATATCAAGAAGTGCTGGGCATGCCAACTACTAAAGTGTAGGTCACCAAGTTTATTGATGGACAGTTGAAGTCCCTCAGTAGAAAGATGTTGGGTTTAAAAGGGATTTCAGCTAAGGTGCTGAGAGGGCTATCATGCTCACAAGGGGGCATAAATGGTGCTCAGTAGCTAGCTATGAAGTGGTAAGTAATTTTGTTTAGTATGATTTGAATATCTAGGAGTTCATGTTTGGTATCCTTTGGAATCTGTCATACATTGATGATATCCTTAACAAAAACTGATATTTCCTCACAACTGCCAGTATGTCTGAAGACCTGCTAGTTACTAAATCCAGGAGCAGAAGGAGTACTTTCATTCTGTTGAAACCATACCTCTGTAAACACACATATATGAATGTGTTCCTTCATGAGAGAAAGCAGTTCTCCATTGGTAGCATAGATGACCTATTCCATCATGAAGGAAAGTTATATGGAAAGGTGAAACCTTAAATTGTCTTTTAATTGTATATTAATTTATTTGTAATTAATAATTAATTAATAATTTATTTTAATAATTAATAATTAATGTAATAATTTTAATAATTAATACTTACTTTAATACTTTATTTGTAATAATTAATGCATTGTAATTAATTATTAATGCATTTAATTGCCTATGTATTGTTGGTTGTTTATTACAAATTAAAAAGAACTTAGAGAAAAACTCTTCATAAAATACCCTTGAAATTAATTGGCTTGTCTACCAAAATCCATCCATCCATCTACAATCCTTTTTCCTATTTCTGCACATGGGGTCAAGGTGTTACATCATCAGTGACAATCGTCTAGAACCAAGGGTTACACGGCTGGGTGACTAGCCCTATAGCAGTAGTTCCTCCACACTGCACACTCACACCTATGACCAGTTTAGAATGTCCAATCCACCTACTGCATGTCTTTGAAATGTGGGAAGAAACTGGAGCACCCAGGGGAAACCCATATGAACACAGGGAGGACATGCAGACTCCACACAAAAAGCACCCCAGCTGAGAATCAAACTGGGGAACCTCTTGCTGTGAGTTGACAACACTATTTGGTGTACCACTGTGCCACCCTTTTGTCTACCAAAATGTTACATGGAATTATATTTCCCACAATCCGCATTTAGCAGACTATTGGCAATACATAAAATGTACTGAATTAAACTCCACTTAGGAAACTCCACTAATTAACTTCAAAAAGGAGATTCCAAATTATTTTCAACCATAGGCTAAAAATCTGAGTTTACTACTAGAGATTTAAGATCACTAATTATGTTTGATATAAAATTTTAGAGCTGTAAGGTAGGCATGATGTTGCAAACTGAGCATGTAATGAATATTGTTTGCATCAGGAACGTGATGTTCTGCATGCATTATTTTCCCTAAAAGAGAATGCATTTTACATTTATATGTGATGCTTTATTTAGGACCACAGAAATGCTTGACAGTTGTATCAGTAGAATATGCCACATTACTAAAAGAAGAAAAGGCAGGAGCCTGTTGGAATGTTCAAAGCATTAGCTAGTGCTAAAATGATAAATTTCTCTGGATGCATGATTGTCATTCTCAATATTAGCCACAACTGCACTATCTGATTATGTATTAGCAGACTTATCATTTGAAATGGGCAAAGACTGATTGATATGCTGGTCACAGCCCTACTAGACTGAGACAAGGAGTTGATATGCAAGACATTGACAGACGTACTGCTACTTTCATTAGCATGTGTCTTATACATTTTAACAGCAGGAAATGCATACTTAAATGGTGCTTCTCTGTGACATCAGTGAAGACACATTTCCTGCACAGTTTTTTTTACTCTTAATCTTTTGCTATGCTTTGTAGATATACCAATTAAAATGTTTTGGCTGCAGGCCACCTGCAAGTGCATTATTATGATCTGTTTTAGTGGATATCAGTTATAATATCAGTTGCATAGAACAAAACATCCTGTAATACAGAAATGCAATCCAGAAAAATGTTGATGTTTCTGATAATTCTCCATTCCTTGAACATATAACATGAAGAGTTCTCATCTAATAAATCTAATGTATATTTTTTCTACTACTTGCAAAATACTGACAGCCAAATGCTCTATATGCAAATGGTTTAAAGTGAAAGGTGTAGCTAAAGAACTGTTAGAAATTGACAGACTTCCTCATTTTTAGAAATTGACAGACTTCCTCATTTTCTGTCAGTAAGTTCCTTTCTGTTATTTAATTCTGTGTGAAGTATAACATCATTCTGAGTATGCAATTACATATATTGTTATGGAGTAAGACATAACAGAGTATCATGTGTCAGAGGATATTACACACCACAGAAATGCTGTTGAGCGTGATGCAAGGCAGTGTCTTATGCAACTCAGAATTAGACATATCTCATACTACAGCAAACCCTGGACTGATTTTTTTCCTATTATGCATGGGTTCCCATCGTTTGAAAAGATTGCATGAATATTAACAGTATGGGAATCGTTAAAATGTAAAATTATTAATTCAGCTTGACTTGGAAAAGCATGCATATTATGTCTTACTATCAGTTTTTTTAATCCTTTTTGCTGGTATCACACTTGCCTCAACATACCTATATGGGATTGAGGTAGCAGTTGCTCACATTCTACTGTTGACTTTTACAAAAGAGTAATATGCCTGTGTCAAAATATGTTGTACTTTGTCTTTTCCAAGCTAGCACCATGCAACTAAAAGAGGGAGAGAGGATTCTTCATTTACCATCATCAATTGCTCTTTTTCCAAGGTGCTGGAGCCCTGGATAGAGAAATATGGGAGGCAGCTGCAGTCAGGCTTGCTCCATGCAAGAAATATTTTTTGTGATTAGTTTGGAAATATACTGGCTTGAGTACCTCCTTTTTAAATATCAGTGTACTTGTACTCTCATTTATTTGATAAATTTGTTGAGAAATTGTGCCACACATTCCATAACCCGAAGAAGTCATAATAGACTATATAATAAGCAATTGTAAAGTACAGCACTATATCATAGGGACTTGGGTGATGCCTCTTCAAATGTATTGTACTAACTCCAAATGGTCAATTACACTGCATACAGCTAAATTACTTATTACTCATTAGTAATAATAAACAACAGCTGACCACAGTCTTTTCTTTACAAGCTTGTTGTTCACATTATGAGTAATGCCAGGTTATTTTGCCCAACTTCCTTAATTCATTTTTTGGATTTCCTTTACAGAACAGCTTAAGTGTGTGTTTACGTTGGCAGATGTCAACATGTAGTAAAAAGTATATTAAACTGATTCCTGAATAAAGTTTTATTTATAGTTCCATCCATAAACGTTATTGCAGACACACTGAATAAATCCATTACAAAAATATCATATCTAACAGCAAAAGTTATGCCAAAGTCATTATTATTAAAAATGTTTTTTCATCTCATCAACCCACCTTCACAAATCACACATCAAACATCCAAGAAACAGAAACAGAAATTAATATGATTTAAAAAATTATTATTGCCAGAACTCCAACTATATTTCTCTTTAAAGTGAACCATAAATATTTCAGCATAAACAGGAACAAAATTTGCCCCCATATTTATTCTGTTGACCTGAAGAAAACATCCTGAAATAAAAAAAAATAAATATTTTTTTTTCAATACTTGATGTAGTAAGGCAATGAAAAATGCATTAAGATGTTCACTATATTATCCATATTTTTCCAAAACACACCTTACTGCCAGCACCCCATTGGGAATACTAGTATATAAAGAACTTATGATCTGAGATGTACCTCCCTGGACTACATGAAAAAGACATGGAGGAGCTCTCGGATCTTGTAGCTCAGGCAGGTATGACCTTAGCCCTGAGTAGTATCCTACAATCACCCAGAAGGGTACCACAGTATAAGCAGAAAATGATTAACTTTAACAATTGGCTAAGTTACTGGTGTCATTCTAAGTGGATCCAGTATCTGTCTGCCTGGGATGATATGATCAAGAGACCTCGATGCTTTGCTAGAGATGGCCTGCACCTATCAGCCCTCGGATTCAGGATGCTGGCCAAGGCTCTTTGCCACCCCTATAGTGCCTTTTTTAGGCAATGTCCTGAAGACAAAATTACCACAATAACAGATTCAAGCAAATGTAATCTGAGGGTTGTGCTACTCAACGTTAGAAGTCTAAATCTCAAAATGCACTTGCTCGAAGCACTCCTTAAAATGGAGAATATCAACATCTGTGCAGTAACAGAGACCTGGTTCAAGGCTCTGGAGAGCACACCTGCACTAACAGGCTATATCTCATATCACACTTTTCAGTCCCAAAACCTGGACCAAAGGCCTAAAGGCGGTGGTGTCTCCATATTCATTAAGGATATGCACACCTCCAGACTAGTAGTCTAACATAACACATCAGAGGTACTTCATGTGCAACTAACATTGGGCAAGACTGCAATCCAGGTTGTACCCTGCTATAGATCCCCCACCATATCCCAAGACTCCCACTCCACATTCCTAAACACCCTGGAAAATATTATGGTACAACCCAATACCCTTATACTTGGGGACTTTAACTACCCCTCCATTAACTGGGAAAATTACTCATGTACCAACACACTAGCCCAATGTTTTCTGAAATTCATAAATTCCAACGCCTTGGACCAACTCATTCTTATCACCACCAGGGGTGACAACACCATATTCCAACACCTTGGACCAACTCATTCTTACCCCCCACCAGGGGTAACAACATCCTCAACCTGGTCATTACTAACATGGGCGACCGTTACTCTGCACCAGTAATCAACTCCTCACTGGTCAGATCTGACCACAAGCTAATCACCATGGATATCCACATCCCACCCTCACTCCCTATAAAGAAAACCACCATGAAAAACTTCTCCAAAGCTAACTGTGGGCTTCTAAAAACAGAGGTGGCCAACTTCATGACTCCCATGCAAATGGAAAATAGGTGCATGACTGCTGAATTATAAAATAATGCACTGTATGAACACATACACAAGTGCATGGAATGGGCCATACCAAACAGAACCAAGACGCTCTCCTCCAAAAAAAGGAAGCCAATCTGGTGGTCCCCTACCATAAACAAACTCGACAACAGAAGGAAGAAACTGATGCAGAGAAAGGTGAAGTCCTTTGAATGGAACCCCCCCCCCCTGTTCTCCTCAGTGAAAAAAATGAGATCCCTCATCAAATCCACTAACGCTAGCAACAAGAACAAAATTGCAGCTAATACTAAAGACAACCACAAGGCATTTTATAATTATGTCAAGAACCTACATGGCAATGCTCAGATCTGCTCTGAGCTACAGCACAATGTCAACACATATACCAAGCCAACTGATATTGCCAATATACTGGCCGACAGGTTCAGTGCAAACTTAACCCCCCCTTTCACCCCCTAAAGGACCTATTACAATACCAGAGGAATGCCAAGTTCCTAATATCACTGCTGCACAGGTTAAAACCGCACAGTATAAGCCAAGAATACAGCTTCCATGGGACCTGACAATATCCCTGGCTGTGTTCTACATGAATTACAAAGTGAACTGGCACCACACCTGACTGCTCTGTTCAATCACAGCCTTACTTCAGGCTTTGTTCCTACTGAATGCTGCACTGCTACAGTCATCCCACTCCACAAAGAGGGAGCGACTACAGACCCTGGGAACTACCGCCTCATTAACCTGACTAGTCTGATATGTAAGGCTATGGAGCGATTCATCATAGACCTTATAAATAGGGACATAGGGAATCTCCAATCTCTGGACCCCACACAGTTTGGATTTGTGAAAGGTAGATCATGCCTGGTCAACCTGATAGACTTCTTTGAGTCTATTACCAGAGCTGTGGATGAAGGCAAGGCAGTTCACACAGCCTACCTCGATCTTGCCAAGGCCTGCAACATCATCCCTCACTCAGGAAAAATAAATAGACTCACTAAACTAGGCATAAACTAGGCATAAACCCCTATGTCACAAGGTGGGTCGCAAACTGCCTCACTGATAGAACGCACACTGTGAAAGTAGTGGATTCCAAATCTGATTACTGACCAGTTACAAGTGGAGTCTCACAAGGATCAGTCCTGGGTCCTCCTCTGTTTGGAATCTACTTCTCTGAAGTTCAAGCCAATATAAAGGCACTTTGGCTGACCAAGTTCACAGATGATTGCAAACTGGGAGCCGTTATTGACTCTCCAACTGATGTAGACATTCTTCAAAAAGACCTCACTGTGACCAGTGACTGGTGCCAGAACCATGGCCTTAAGCTCAATGCCAAAAAAGGCATGGTCATTCCCTCTGGGAAAAACTCGGTGCCCATGAACTATCACATTGACGGGAGTCCACTAAACACCGAAGGTGTGATAAGAGATCTGGAGACACAGGCTGACAGCAACCTCTCCTTTGACAACGCATTGCCACTGTGGTCAGAACGTCATTCTATGTGGCACATCTCATTAAAAAGGGTTTTTCATCCAGGAAGAAAGAGGTCATAGTCCCTCTCTAGTCGTCCCTCATCAGACCTATTATAGAATGCAATGCCCCATTTGGTGTGTACCTAACTAGACACCTACAACAACTGGAAAGGCCACAAAAATACCTCACTAAGAGGATCCTGGGCCTTAAACACATGTCCTATATGGACAGACTCAAAAAGCTCCAGCTATACTCTGTCTCATATCGCCTACTTAGAGGCGATCTCTGCTTGACCTACAAAGCCATGTCTGACCCAGAGCTGTTAGATATGCTACATCTGAAAAAATCCCAATCCCTCTGAGCCACATGCTCCAGGGACCTCAACCTCATTACCACAATAAACAGAACATGCTGGAGGGACAGGTTCCTAACCCAGAGACTACCCATGCTCTGGAACAGACTTCCCATTCACGTCAAGCAGAGCACCTCACTAGCCCTCTTCAAGAGAAATCTTGATGAGTGCATGGGCAATAGAAAATTCACCCTGGGGAATCACTTCAGTGGCCTTGCTTGATAGGGGCACTGGGAATGGTTTACTATCGAAATATCGAAAATTTAAAAAAAAAATGGTACTAAACAGTGAATTGTTTCACCAAAAGTACAAATAACCTAATGGCCCTATTGTCGAAAAACAGCTGTTAATGCCAAAAATGTTGGCAACAACATTTTACGGCATTAACAACAATGCCACCCTTGCCGTAACTCCCTAATCCCTACACCTAACATCTCGTTTATGCAGGGGGGCAAGCCCCCCTGCACCCCCCAACTTAATATTCCAACTCCAAGATCGCACTACAGTGAGGAAAGGGATGTATTTCCCTAACTGAACTGTACTGGGATCCCTGTACATAATCAAACATTATATTTGTGAATGCACAGTCCATTCACAAATATAATGTTCGCTCATATAACCTGCATGCATATGAAGCATTCGAACATCTGTAGTTCGAATACTTCATAGCCATGCAAGTGCATGGCGACATTTCAATAGTAAACCACTGGGAACTAATGTCAGGCAGCAAGATGCCAGGGAATCTTTATGGGCTAGGCTTACATAGGCTCCAGGGCCGATAGCCTAGTACACACCTATGAACCTATAAACATCAAGTGTTACCATACACTAAGAATTTGGGTAGTATCCATCAGTTTTGATGGAATCAAGTCTAGAAGTGGTTTCAAATAATGTTGCAAAAATGCAAATGCATATGCTGGTTCTGTTAATGAGCCCCTAGCAGATATCATTGGTCTACCAGGTGAAAGGAACTTATTCTTATGAATCTTGGGAATAAAATATAGGACCTGTGGTTTGTTGTTCTTCAGAGATAACTCCTTGATCATCTGTCATCAGTAAAAACTCATTAGTTTTTTTTTTCATTTTTTTGAAAAGGAAGGTAGTATCTATTGCCATGGACAAGTACATTCTTCTATCCAAAAGTTCTGCTTTTGTCTCCCTAACATAAACATATTTCCCATATAACTACCACTCCTTATTATTAAAATGTGATATAACTAGTTTCCCATTGTGCCTAAAACTAATCAATGCTTTCCTCTCCTCAGTACTCACATTATACGAAAAGTATCTCAGAAATAAAGCCTCATTCTAAATACAATCCCTCACAACAGATTGCTTGACAGTGTGAACAGATGTGTGATAAGGTGGGTTGAAATCACACTTTTTAAATTTATAAAGACTTGAGTCTTCCATTTCCAAACCAGATGTATGTGTTTCATACCAATAACATAAATTTAGCTACAAAATTATTTTAAATTATATATTACATTGTCCTTGAAAAGTAGTAACATTTTACTTCTGCATATGTGTTTTCTTCCGTTTTTACAGAATTTCAAATAAATTTGACCCTTTTATTACATGCTGAGACTTCTAATGGCTCATGATCTGTATTAGTGGTTTAAGACAAATTAGTTGCTGTGAAACACGGAACCCCCTGATGGATTTCTCTTTTGCAGTATATGAGTTTGGTGTTTTTGCAAACCAAGCACCATGTTTCTGTTTTTTCCACATGAAGGCTCTATCATTTTTGCAACCATCTAACTCCATTTTGTTTTCCCTTTCCTAGCCTGTAATTTCATATCGAAAGTCTCTGTTAGTCTTAAACTTTTCAAACCTATCACTAAACTTTAAGTCACTAGAAAAAGGAAAACCTGGTTAACACTCATAATAAAAATTGTCATTAAGTGCTACCAAAGAACTTTTGTAGTGTTCTATTAAAAGATCAAGAAACATTAGTAAAATCATATTCTGACCTGTGTGCCACTTACTCATAAACCTCAAGCCACATATAAGCATTCATTGTTTAGTATCTATCTATCCATCTATCTAATCTATCTATCTATCTATCTATCTATCTATCTATCTATCTATCTATCTATCTATCTATCTATATACAGAGTTATAGATATAGATAGATAGATATACATGCACACACACACACACACACACACACACACACACACACACACACACACACACACACACACACACACATGGGATCACAATTCCCCATCCCCCTCTAAAAATATATGTAGCAAGATAGAGATAAATATATATAGACTTAGCAAACAGCCTTCAAAAATGCTGAAGCATTATTAGCCAAGCCTCAGAAATGTCAGGTTGTTAATTTTGTGTCAAACCAGATAGAAAACAAGAATGGGTAATGCAGCCTCCTTGCAATGTGAAATTGTGCCATCATAAAGCTTCTTACCAGTGCTGCAATCCTGTCTTTCAACTACCAGATGCAATTTAATAGCTATTTTGGCAGCTGTCTAAATGCTGCTGTTTGCCAACCACTTTGATGGCTGTCTAAATTCCTGCCAGATATCACGGTATGAAAAGTTACTTCGGCATTTATCAGAATAGTTGTCAAATGGCAAGGTTTGACATCTGTTTTGATGTTTGTCAAAATATCTGACAAACTACCACAGTTTAAAGGAAGAAACAATGTGATTAGCCAACAGATTTAGCATTTCACACAATGTGCATATGAACCTGCTATATGTGTGTGTGTGTGTGTGTGTGTGTGTGTGTGTGTGTGTGTGTGTGTGTGTGTGCATGTGTGTGTGTGTGTGTGTGTGTGTGTGTGTGTGTGTGTGTGTGTGTGTGTGTGTGAGTGTGTGTGTTTGTGTTTGTGTGCAGAGGTGCCGGAAGCTGTTGAAGACTGGGGGGGGGGGGGTGGAGAGTAACAGGAGCACTTAGTGATCTAAAAAGGGGCAACTTTTTAAAACTATTTACTACCATAACATAGGTTCATTTGGAGGACATTTTAAGCTTTGCCAATTTCCATTTTGGTGTTGAATTAACATTTCCTGATTGGTCTTACCTATCCCATGGCTAATAATTGTATATTAGCCCTAGTGAGAATAAATGTGATCACACTGTAGATAATTTGAGGGGACCCATGTAAGGGATTCAGCATTTAGGAACTGCCTCTATCCATTAGTAGCATGAGGGGTAATCCTGGAATACATTTTCTATTACCCATCCTTAGATCCAAGTTGCATTTGAATATGGACAGGGATGAGCTCTATTTTACTTGAATGGATAGTTTGTTCTGGATATATATCCATCTCTCCACAACATTCAGTTTAGATACCTGGACTGAGTATTTCTGATGCCATTTGACTTACTGATGATCAGTAGGTACATCTTTATTAGGTCAGAGGATGCCTTGTATGCCAGACACATCACCTCTACACACTCTGTAGGGTACTGAGTATAGTGATAAATCTTTGAGGTGGTCCATGCAAGACCTACTGTTTAGGACTTTTATCCTTTTAGTAAGGTATATCTGTGGGTATTCCAATTGTTGCATGGGTCTGGACAGATACATGCCAAAGTGGACATTATACAAAATGATTGGCCTAATGAGGGCTTTGTAAACAGGGACAAAAACATCTCTAGATCTAGTCACAATCAATTTGTTTATAAGCTGTGCAATATAGAAAGACTTTCTTATGACTCTGGGCACATGTTGGTCAAAAGTTAGGTCACTCTACAGACAAGTTCTCAAATGCCAAACAATCAGGTCAGTTCTCAGGGGGCATTGTCAATTTGGCAGTTCCCTGGAGTAGATGAAATCCCAAAGGATACGATAATGTATTTCTTGGAGTTTAGTTTCAATTCATGATTCTGGCACCAGTTATTGTCTGGGGCAATTCTTCCTGCATGATGGTTAAGTCATTTGGGAATTCAATAACTGCTCCTAGCTTGCAGTCAATTCAAAGTTAGTCGGCCAAAGCCCTTTGGCATTTCCTTTTACTTCTGAGATATATATGCCAAACAGAAAAAGTCTCAGCACCAAAGCCTGTGTGACCATTGGTGACTGGTCTCTACCCCTATTTGATCTCCTGCATCCTGTAAGCAAGCATACATGTATACGTTAACCACAGAAGAAGGTGCCCCAACGTTCACTAGTAATCACAAAAAAAGCACCAGAATCCAGGAAAAGTGACACGAACAGTTTAATTCACCTTGTCTATCAAATACTCCCCTTATACCTAAAATAGGTGAACTTTTTGATCAAATATGCAGTGAAGTTACAAGGGAAAGAGGAGGAAAATTTGCACCTATTTTAGGTATAAGAGGAGTATTTGATAGACAAGGTGAATTAAACTGTTCGTGTCACTTTTCCTGGATTCTGGTGCTTTTTTTGTGATTATACATGTATACGTTCTTTGATTTGATTCACCCTCCTGATTGTATTAACCTGATTGTATTAAATTATATTCCTTGTATCATACAGCACCACTTATTAGAATGTGTTTTAAATTTGTAGTTTTGAACAGTCTTCTAGTGAGCAATGAAACAAAATGTATGAACCAGTAATGACAAAACTACCCATTTCAGAAAATTTCAACCATAAAAGGCCACTCAGACTTCTGTCTGTCATTACAATCCACCAATATCAGTAAATATGCAAAATATCTGCAGAAGTAAGTCATTTAAATAATTCCACATTAAAGGGATCTGTAACTAATGAAGAGGTTGCTGCTAGCAAACAACTTTATATTTCATTGTTTCATCTACAAATAAAGTGCCTGTTGCCCTTGAAGAATACATTTTCTATGCTACATAAAAAATTATAAGCTAGTAATTTTGCAATGGAGAATGGATGGCAAACTGATAACGGGTTCATAGTTACTAAGTAACTCCTCCAAAGGAGGATATTCATAGTACTGCAGCATCCACTCTCATTAAAGTACATCAGCGATTCATCTGAATACTGTGGGAGTAGTACCCACAGCACTCTGCATCAAAAGCAAGTATACCACCTGTTGTGCTACTAACAATGCAAATGACTTAGCATAAGTAGCATTAAACTTCTCTTCCCCTGAAGCTCTCAGCTCCTTGTAAAATCCACTTGACGATCAACTAAATCTCTCAACTTCACAGTACTTGAAATCTGGAAAAAGTGAAAATTTATTTGGGGGGGCAAAGGCCCAAAACCAGGGACACATTTTAAATATTGCTTATATAATCTTTGAAAGTTGCTAAAATAAAGTGTGTTGTGTTACCATGTGTTTCCTGAAAAATAGAAAAACTGAAACTTAAAGAGCTATCATTATTTAGTGAATTCAGTTCTCACTGATTTGTCAGAAAAACACAAATGTTAAGAGGAACAGACCAAAAGTATAAGCCAAATATTCTGTGAAAATCTGGACAGTTGACAGCTATGGACTCAACTCCCTGAATCACAAGTGATGGCAAGGGTGGAGAATTCAGGCTCTTGTTTGAGGCTGAGTAACACTAACCACTAGGCATACCTAACGAGGGCATTTTATACACACACACACACACACACACACACACACACACACACACACACACACACACACACACACACGAGCAGCATAACTCCTGCAAATAAAAGAACAAAATGTTCCTTACTGGCATAACTCTAGCTCTGGCAGCACCAACGGAACAGCGGCTGCATAACTCCTGTAA